>NC_091474.1:27491207-27768010 GCF_036971445.1 Narcine bancroftii
GCTGATATTCCATATGGCATTCCAGTATACGTGAATAACCCCAAGTGAGTATTGATTGCCACATATTTTTTTGATGCTTCATCCAATTTGATTTGCTGATACACCTGTAATAAATCCAGTTTCATGAACTTCCTGCCATCATTTAGAGATTGGAATAACTCCTCCACTCTCGGCATGGGATGTTCAGTTATTTGCAGAGCTTGATTAATGGTGATTTTGTAATCATCACAAATTTGAATTTGTTCACTGGGTGTTCGAACTGGCACAATGGGAGCTGCCAAATCACTATATTGAAATTTTTCAATTATTCCTTCAATTTCCAATCTGTTGCGTTCTGATTCAATCTTTCCTTTTATTGCAAAAGTACCGTCCTTGGCTTACAGAACTTTGGTTCAGCTCCAGGTTTCAATTGTCACTTTGCCTGGACTCCTTTGATTTTCCCCAAGTCTTTTCCAAAAATCATTTGATATTTCTTAAGTACTTGTCTCAGCTTTGATTTTGGTTCATTCTCCGTATACATCTTCAGCACTGATCCAATTTCCATCCAATCAATTTGGATATACGATAACTAATTCCTTCCAAACGATGCATGTCCCTTTGTGTCAACAATGATGAGGGGTAAATCTTTCACAATCTTTCCTTTATATTCAACGTCTGCATTTACCAAGCACCTTGACTTTCACCCGTGACTGTTTACATCACCATGTCGGACTGTTTCATAGTAAGGTCAGGTAATAGTCGTGCTTTCACATTTTTTGGCATTAGAGTCACAGACGCTCCGGTGTCCAACATCCAAAGAGGCTTGTTGATTTTAACCTCGACATAAATTTCATATTTCTTATCCCCACACTAAGGATTGCCTTTTCCTCCTTCGAGTCATTAGATTCGCCACTAGAGATTTCATCCTTCTCTTCCACATTTTCACTTTGGACTACTGTTTGTTGATCTTGGTTTCTGGGTTTTTTTTTCTTTTTTGGCTTATTTTTTTCTCCTTTGACAACTGGACTTGATGTGTCCTTCCTCGTCACATAAGTAGCATTTGGCCTTTTTGAAGTAAATTATCAGGGGTGTGGTTGGTTTTCCCTCAACGGAAGCATTCTTGTCGATTTAATTTTGTCACTAACCCCACTCCAGATGGCTCTCCTTGTATGATATCCATATTTTGGGTGGCCTTTTTAAAATTCAACACTGTAGCATATGCATACTTAATGTCTAAATCATTCTTAATTAGCAAATGTGTTGGGCATTGCGGTCAGCCAAACCCAAGACCAACCTGTCCTTTAATGTTTCATGCAAGACCTCCCCTAACTCACAACTTTCTGCCACTCTATGTAATTCAGCCAAATATTCGCTTACAGGTTTGATTGCTTTTTGTTTTCTGGAATAAAATTAGTATCATTCTGCAATTATTACTGGTTTGGAGAATAGGTGTTCCCCTAATACCACACACATCTTCATAAGACCTAGCACTTGCAATAAAAGGGACTTCATCAGTTTAAATATCTTTCTTCCCACTTCATTTATAAACAGTGTTTGTTTCCTTTTTAAAACTGGTGTATCTGTTATATTGTGGGCAAGACAGTACATATTGAATCTCTCAATGTAGTCATACCAGTCTTCTGAGTCCTTATACTCTCCAAATGGCTTTCCACAATTTTAAGTTGTTTTTCCCACTTCTTTTCCTCTTCCTTTGTTCCCTTTGTTTGAGCCTGTGGGGCTCACTGCTGTGGTAGCCTTGCGTTTACTCTTTAAATCTTCTCTCTGATGTTCGGAGCATAGAGTAAGTTCGTTTCAATCCTCATCCCCAATCTGTTGTGTATTCTAGAAATACACTAGCAAACGGAAACGTGGTGCTTCATTCATTCTTTATTACTAATCTAAAAATAGTTTCCTGCCTGTACAAGTTATGACATCATACACAGGCTTGCGTACCACACCTGCTTGCATCCACAACAGAATGCAGGTCAGTTAGGCAGAAAAATGGTAAGTGAAATTTAATCCTGTGCCACCCATCAGCAGAAGGCATAAACAAGAGGTCAGGAGTAAGAGGTTAGAGGAGATTTCAGAAAGATTGTTTTTCCATGCATAGTGGTTGGAAGTTGGAATGCACTGCCGAGAGGATGGTGGAAACAATGAGTCTCACAACCCTTTAAAAGAATCTAAATGAGTACTTAAATTGCTAAGGCACAGGTGGCTCTGGAACAAGAGTGGTAAATGAGATTAGTACAGAAACACTTAGTATAATTATTTTCCCTTCCGGACTATATTTAATTTTATTTATTTTCTCTTTGTTGGTGAAGAACAGGTGATTAATTTTTATTAATAAATTCTCAGGATAGACTGCCCAGTCTTTTTTTTTAATTTTCTTAGATTAGGTGGGGTTTTATATAATTTTATTTTATTTTTTTGAAGATTTCAGTTTGAGGAGATGAGAACATATTTGTTAATTGTGGTGTAATTAAATATGTAATATCATATGATGTCATATAGTGATTTTTTTTCTTTCTTAATTATGTACTCCTATTCTCCTCATGTATTGTTTACCTATAATATGATTAATAAAAAGAATGAAAAAGAGATTAGTACAGAAAGATACTTTTTGATTGGCATGGACGGAGTGGGCCGAAGGGACTGGTTCTGTTCTGTATGAATCTATGACTCTAGATCAGTGGTTCCCAACCTTTTTTATGCCCCGCACCCCTAAAAAATTTTAATATGTTCTCGCACCCCTTAAAGTAATAATTTATTTAAGAATAAAGGTGAAGGTGAACAAAACAAATTTGTATAATCAATTTTTAATAATATATAAACAAAAATGAAACCTATGGAAAAGAAAAAATATTACAACAAATTAAAAGTTGCATAAACCCTACAAAAAAATTAAATTTTCATCCATGCATGAAATTTCTTTAAAAAAAAATTAAAGAACTAATGTTCAAATGTTCATAAACCAATTTAAATTTAATGACTCTTTTGTTCCTGTTTATTGCTTAAGAATTTTTCTAAACGTGGCACCTTATTGCTGATACCAACCCGCATGTCTGCCTGTGCACCCAAGCGATTTCTAGATTTTGTCTTGATGACAAAAGGGCTCTAAATCCAGACTCACATAAGTATGTCGTCGCTAATGGGATGAGCACAGTTAATGCTTTTTCACAAAGTCTTGGAAACGTGTCCATTGCCGAACACCAATATTGTTCCAAAGTTTTGTTTTCAAACTGCATTTCAAGAACACGATTTGTACGCAGTTCAATAAGATCTTCCTTTAGCTCTTCATCATCTGACATATTATCCAAATTGAAGGAGTATGGATTTATAATCCATTCTTCAGAAGTTTCCAGTTCTCCTCCTCCAAAATATCCATCAAATGACTTTGATAGTATTTCCAAATGATCCACAATTTCTTCACACACACTTGGAATTAGGGACTCATCGTCATCAACCATTTCTTCGAGTGATGGAAAATTTGAAAGATTCCCTCTTTTAACTCATCGACTCCAAAGATGTAAATTTTCTTTGAAAGCATTTAACTTTTCACAGCATTTCAATATGTTTATGTTTTTCCTTGAATAGATATACACTCAGGTCATTCATACGTGAAAATATCACTCAAATAGGCTAGCGTTTGGTTGAATTCTTGTGATTCTATTTCTCCGGGCAGATCATAGTCATGTTCCTTCAGAAAAGCTTTGACTTCTCGCAGTTCAAAGAAGTGCATTAAAGCTCTCCCACGTGACAGCCAGCGGACTTCCATGTGGAAAACCAAAACTGAATGCTCACTTCCAAAATCTTCACAAAGCAACTTGAAGAGGCAGTGGTTCAGAGCACGGCCCTTAATCCAGTTGATGGTCTTCACAGAAGTGTCAAGGACCTTTTTCAACTTTGGAGGCAATGTTTTTGATGCCAAAGCATGTCGATGAAGAAAACAGTGGGTACCTTGCAAGTGGAGAATCTCTTGTTTCATCAGTGCAAAAAATCCTGATTTATTTCCCAGCATAGCAGGGGCACCGTCGGTACACACAGAACCAATAATTTTGATATCTAAGTCATATTTCACAAAGAAGTCCTTCACACACTGGAAGACATCTTTTCCTTTTGTGGTTGTTTTCAGATCTTCACAGAACAGGAAATCTTCCATTATGACACCATCATGGACATACCTCACTAATGCGATGAGCTGACTGCAATTTGCAACATCAGTTGTTTCGTCCAACTGGAGAGAGATTTTCAAGGGACTAGCCTAATTTGGTCCAAAATGTCCAAACTCAAATCAACAATTCGGCTCTGAATAACATTATTTGATAACGACACTAATTTAAGCTTGCTTGAGGCTTCTTTTCCCAGAACAATTGTTGCCATTTCTAATGCACACGGTTTTATCACCTCTTCTGCAATTGTATGGGCCTTCTTGGATTTGGCTACTTTATATGCCATGTGGTATGAAGCCATCAGCAGTGGATTGTCAGCAGATATAAAACCTAATTTTGGAAGGGTTGTTCGAGAATCAAAGCGGCTCCTTTTAGCTTTCAATGATCCAACATCATGGCCTGCAACATCTGCTCCACCGTGCTGGTTGTTGAAGTGTTCCTGCAGCTTAGATGGCTTCAAATTTGCATTTGAAAAGACAGCATCACCAAGAATGCACTGGGGTTTTTCCAGATCCTCAGTTGTTCCGGTGCAAGTGAAACCAAACTGCACATAATCATCATTCATTTGTTGATATAATGAAGGGTCACTTAATAATTTACATAACACAAATAAATAATAAGAAATAAAAATCGAACGTAATTCGCTGCAAAACACGAAACAAGAAGTTTGGTCCCTATTTTAAATGTCCCAATTAAAAAAAAGTTATAGGGCAATGCCATTTAAAAGCGTTGAAACGCGCTAAAATTCATAGAGAATCTCATTCTATTGAATAGAGAAAAAAGAGGACATCCCCATCTTTAATTTGGACTTTTTTAAAAATCGATATTTTTATCTTGAATATATAGGACGGTTCCCTTAATATAAACAAAAAAACAGGAATGCTATCTTGCACCCCTGGTTGGAAAACCCTGCTCTAGATGGTTATAATATTTAATATAACAATATTTATTCAAAACAAAATGTCTGCTTATTTATTTATTTGTACATACTTGTCCTGCATATGTTTTGTTTGCCTGTATGTGTATTAAGTCTTGTTGTGGTCTGTATGTTTTGGACTGAGCATTGGAGAATGTTGTTTTATCGGGTTGTACTTGTACAATCAGATGACAATAAACTTGACTTAATATATTGAAAATATTTACATCTCTTCAATTTTTCCTTCAGTTGTTCAGTTTGCATTAACTTTCCCCCATGACTGCTAAATGTGAGAACTAAATCATAGCATCAGTGGCAGTAGCAAAGTACCTGAGTATTGTGTACTTCTAAGCCTGCATTACAAAGCAATGTATTGCACAAAGCATCACTAGTTGTTAAAATACAATAAATTTCTGACCCTCAAATATCATTTCAAGGCAGCAGTTAGCATAGTGGTTAGTATGATGCTATTTCAACGCCACGGGTTCAAATCCAGCACAGTCTGTAAATTTGTACATTCTCCTCGTGTCACGTGTGGATTTCCTCCAAGTGCTCCAGTTTCCTCCCACCCTCCAAAACATACATGAGTAGTAGGTAAAATGGCATATTTGGGCAGCATGGGTTTATATAGCCAGAAGGGCATGTTACCATGCTGTGTGTCTATATTTTTTAAAAACATCAATTTAAAAAGGCAATACTCAGCCTTTAACTATGTGCAACTAAACACGATCTAAGTCCTAAAGCTTTTGCCAGCAGCGTTGCATGTGGAGAACTCGGACAAATAATTCAAGTTTAACATATTTAGAGGGCCCAAAGGGCCATGGTATAACTGAACCAAGGAAGGGCAAAAGAAGAAAGGAACAAGTGGACGTTAGAGAAGAAAGGAGAAAAGAAAAAGAGGGTGTTACACAAAAGGAAGGGAATAAAGTGATAAAGGAAAGAAAGATGAGGAAAGATTAATCTTGCTTAATCAAATCAGATCTATAATATTTTCTTGATATTCCAATACATTATTCTTGACGTTACCCTGTGTAATATGTTACTTTCAAAATACTACCTTCAATTTTTTTCTTTCTTTGGCTTGGCTTCGCGGACGAAAATTTATGGAGGGGGTAAAAAGTCCACGTCAGCTGCAGGCTCGTTTGTGGCAAAATAGTAAAAACTTTAGAAAGTTCAAATTACATGTCCTGCGTCCTTAAACTTTGAGCCTGCTGTATACAGGTAATTGTTATTTTGAGTATTTATCAACTTTCTTTTAAACTTTATTCAATTTTATCCAAAAAAATACAAACAACCATTTCTATTTCAAAATTTGCTTATCCCTTAGCATGCGACACTTTTTTTCCTCATTTTAATTGGCCTATGTTGCCATACAGTCATTTGGGCAAAACCAAGCTGGTACTCAATGGAGGACTCATGAGAATGCTGCATTGATAAAGGTTCCTTCCGTTGCATGTGATGATAACCCTAGGAGAGTAGAACTCTGCTAATCCAGCATGCTTGGGACATTGATGGTGAAACTTGTAGATTTTCTGGAATTACTGGAAATTACTTCCTTTTAATCCAGCAGTTAGTGGTTAGTACAACACTGTTACAGCGTCAGCAGCTGGGGTTAAAATCTGGCGCTGTCTCTCCATGTCTGCATGGGTTTCCTCTGGGTGCTCCGGTTTCTTCCCACCGTTCAAAAAAAAGTACTGCAGTTTGTCGATTAATTGGGTGTATTGGGATGAATACAAGCATGGGTTTGTGGGCCAAAAGGGCCTGTTACCACAATGTGTCTGAATATTTTTAAATATAATTTAATACTGTGATTATTTTTATTTAGAGGAAGTGGAAGAAAAAGGGCCATGGTGAATTTGTAAGGACAATTGGAACAGAGGTCAGAGGGGGAGTGAGAACTGAGGCCAAAGTGCATCAGACGGAGCATGGAACAGGGGTCCCAATAAGTCAAAGGGAACACAGGAAATGTGGCACCACTGTATCAGAGGGAGTATGTGTGACAGGGCTCATTGTGCCAGAGGAAGCATGGAAAAGAGCACAGGAACATGGATCCCAGAATGTCAAAAGCAGCATGGGAAAAGGGGAACAACTGCATCGGAAGGAGTCCGGGAACAGGGGCCCCAGCGTGTCAGAGGGATTTTGGGAACAGGTCAACAGAGTGCCAGAGGGAGCATTAGAAAATGGGTGCCAGTGTGTCAGAGGGAATAGGGGAACAGGGACCTCAGTGTGTCAGGAGTACGGGAACAGTGACCCCAGTATGTCAAAGGGAATAGGAGAACAGGGACCTCAGTGTGTCAGAGGGAGTAGGGGAAAAGGGACCTCAGTGGGTCAGAGGGAGTAAGGGAACATAGATCTCAGTATGTCAGAGGGAGTAGAGGAACAGGGGCCCCAGTGTGTTGGAGGGAGCACAGGAACATGGACCCCAGTGCGTTAGAGGAAGTAGGGGACAGGGAACCCAATGTGTCAGAGTGTGGAAATAGGGACAATTGTCTTTGGGGGCAAGGAAATCAGGGTCCCAAATAGTCAAAGGCAGCAGGGGAACCAGGGCTCCAGGGAAACAAAGGGACTGCCTGAATCATCAGGCAATGAGGCTCATGCTGAATGATCCAAACAATGGGCCAATGCATTATTGAATTTAACTTGTAATGTCTGCTCTACATGAGATCCCATCTCACTTGAAGAATTGCACCTGGTCTCAATACTCAAGTAACCTCACAAAATATACATTTATATCAAGGGTTGTTTAAGAATTAGTTTAAAAAACTGTTTATATATTTACTTAAATGTGTAGGGCGTTTCAAAAATAATCCTTGCTCCAAAACAATTTTGAGATTATAAGCTTGAGATGTGAAGCACATCTAAGAAAATTGTCGTTTCAGAGGTTTCAAGTGAAACCGATCATTAAGAAGTTTCCTGATCTTTGTACGAGCCATTCTAGAGCCCACCTCACTGATATAAGACAAAGGAGGAAAAACCCAACACCCAACCCCAACCAACCAATTTTCCCTTGCAACCGTGCCTGCCTGTCCCGCATCGGACTTGTCAGTCACCAACGAGCCTGCAGCAGACGTGGACATACCCCTCCATAAATCTTCGTCCGCGAAGCCAAGCCAAAGAAGAAAAGAAAGAATATAATGAAGTAAAGATTCAGAAGTGTCAGTGAGGCTGATGCACTGGTGTTGCACAGTTGGACTCTGCAGACACCGTGCAGCCCAATTTGTGGTGCCATCTGCAGAGGGGGGAGGGGGCGAGGGCAGCTAAGATGTTGAAGTGCTCACACCTTTGCAGTCCAGGACACTTGGCATACAAACCCCAGACAACCCAAAAGCCACAGCGGCCTGCAAACCCCACCTCAACTGCTCCGGTTTCTGTTAACCTACTCTCCAGTCTCCCTCCTTTACCTATTCCTCTAGCTCTTTACCCCCTGCCCTCTCCAATCAGAGCCATCCCTCCCTCCCTCACCCACTTATTACTGCCTGCCTTTGGGACCATGATCCTTCCCCTTCCATTTTGTTGGGGAGCCTGATGAAGGGCTCAAACCCGAAACATTGGTTATGCATCCTTATCTTTGCCATATACACTGTTTTGACCAGCTGAGTTTCTCCAGCCTTGTGCTTTAATTCAGTCACAGTGTCTGCAGACTTTCGTTATTTATCCCTTGCAAGAAAGGCTGGCGCCCTCTTTATCTGATGCAACGTTTGGATGAAAGTGGGTTCAGGACAGGGGTTCAACAAAAACATTGCACCCACCCCGGCCCCGATTGCATGTTACTTAGCGGAATTGGCGCGGGTTCGACGACCATGCGCCAACGCCGCGGGGCAAGGTGCAGAGGCTGCACCGTTGCATCGTCCGTCTCCCGAGTGTATCTATCAGCGTGCGGTGGGAGCACATTCCACCGGCTGTGTCTGGCTCTTGGCTGGGCAAATGCAGCCTAGCACCCGTTGACAGTGAAAAGGCTGAGGCCCAGCTGCAGTGACCGGATGCACCCACGCCGGCCGCGGCTCACTTACATGCCTGCACCCTCCGACGCCGCGAGAGGAGCCGAACACCGGTGCGCGGAGCCCCACCCCTCCTACCTGCACGGGAAATGGCGGGTCTCGCGAGATGGGTAGGGCGGCACGCGGTGTCCGTTGCCAATGGATGGAGGGCGCGCGGGGCGGCGGTTGGAGCGGAGCTTACGGCTGGTGCGAGGCCGAGTGTCTCCCGCTCAAACCGGATGTCCCGCCAAAATGACTGCACTCCACACGGGATCCCCCTCCCGCCAAATCCATCCCTTCCTCAAAGCAGATCCCTCCAAAACCAGCCCTCCTCAACTAGATCCCCAGCCCTCCTCAACTAGATCCCATCCCTCCAAAATCAACGCTCCTCAACTAGATCCCCATCCCTTCAAAACCAGCCCTCCTCAACTAGATCCCCAGCCCTCCTTGACTGGACCCCCAGCCCTCCTCTAGATCCCCAGCCCTCCAAAACCAGCCCTCCTGAACTAGATCACCAGCCCTCCTCAACTAGATCCCCAGCCCTCCTCAACTAGATCCCCAGCCCTCCTCAACTAGATCCCATCCCTCCAAAATCAACGCTCCTCAACTAGATCCCCATCCCTTC
Organism: Narcine bancroftii; assembly: GCF_036971445.1. NCBI lineage: Eukaryota > Metazoa > Chordata > Chondrichthyes > Torpediniformes > Narcinidae > Narcine > Narcine bancroftii. Next base: position 27,500,874 of record NC_091474.1, read on the forward strand.
AAAACCAGCCCTCCTCAACTAGATCCCCAGCCCTCCTTGACTGGACCCCCAGCCCTCCTCTAGATCCCCAGCCCTCCAAAACCAGCCCTCCTGAACTAGATCACCAGCCCTCCTCAACTAGATCCCCAGCCCTCCTCAACTAGATCCCCAGCCCTCCTCAACTAGATCCCCAGCCCTCCTCAACTAGATCCCCAGCCCTCCTCAACTAGATCCCCAGCCCTCCTCAACTAGATCCCCAGCCCTCCAAAATCAACCCTCCTCAACTAGATCCCCATCCCTTCAAAACCAGCCCTCCTCAACTAGATCCCCAGCCCTCCAAAACCAGCCCTCCTCAACTAGATCCCCAACCCTCCTCTAGATCCCCAGCCCTCCTCAACTAGATCACCAGCCCTCCTCAACTAGATCACCAGCCCTCCTCAACTAGATCCCCAGCCCTCCTCAACTAGATCCCCAGCCCTCCAAAACTAGTCCTCCTCAACTAGAACCCCAGCCCTCCAAAACCAGCCCTCCTCAACTAGATCCCCAGCCCTCCTCAACTAGATCCTCATACCTCCAAAACCATAGTTAATGTGCTAATTAAAACCAAAATTGATTATTGGTGGCCTTAAAAGTTAATTTATATTTGTATTATAAATTCCCTCTTGTTAAATGTTTCAAAATTCATTTTTAAGAAAGTTTGCCCATGAAGAGCCTATGAACAGCAACCCAGGGGAATGTAGCGGGGATCAGTTGCAGGAAGATCTGATGTCTCATATCTCCTGGAGATGTACTCCTAAAGTGCCACATAATCGTCAGCCTTATTTCTCCATAGCTAGAGGGGTCCACCCTGGCTCCCTTCATTTAAATGGGAAGCCAACTTGCATTGGAAAAGAATTTAGAGGGTTAGTGTCCAAAAAGAAACAGCTGGAGTAACTCAGCAGTTCAAGCCTCATGAGGGGAAAGTGGATTATTAATGTTTCAGGCTGAAACGCTTCATTAATACTGATCATGGAAGGAGGAGAAGGCCAGTATCATGAAGAAAGGCTGGAAGGATGAAACAGGGCCAGTAGGGGACTGAGAATATTCAAAAGCATTTAGACAATTATGTGCGTAGGAAGGATTTAAGAGGTTATGGGCCTTATTTTAGCAAAATTTGCCATAAAATCGAGAAATTTCTCTAGTGGCAAACCTCTGGAATTTGTTGCCACTGTCAGATGTGGAGGCCAGACCATTGGGTGTATTTATAGGTATTGATAGGTTTCTGAATAGTCAGGATATCAAGGTTATGGGGAGAAGACAAGGGAGAAGGGCTGAGTGGGAGAATGGATCAACTCATGATGGAATGGCAGAGTGGACTCAATGGGCCAAATGGCCTACTCTGCTCCTATGTCTTATGATCTCAAATTAGACTAGCCCAGAATGCCACCTTGCTCTGCATTGGTGAATTGAGACAAAGGGCTTGTTCTGTTCTCTGACTCCTTGAGCATACACAATCAGTTTATTAAATCCTTGGGCCAAATCAGTCTCTGTCAGTCCATTTAACATTTTAGCATTCAGGAGCATAGAGTGCATTAGCAATTTGGAAGTTGTTGAAGTAGAGAGGGAGCATTAATATGTAATGTTACAGATAGATCTAATACTTTGTCCAGCTGATTGAACATCTACAACCTTATTCCTTCCCAAGATATACTGTATATTAACCAGTGTTAGATAGTGTTTATATTTTTGGCACCATATTGCATCAGAGATGTATTACTACTAAAGAGAAACAAAGGAAGATTTACGAGAATATTACTAAGACAAGAAAATTGTATCTATAAAAGAAGATTGAGTAGGCTGGGATTGTTGTGTTTATAATAGCTGAATGAAGATTAAATCAAAATAAAGAAACAAAAACATGCCCACAATACTGAGCTGGTTAGATGGGGTTTGTTAAGAAACAGACTTAATGTTTGAAATTGATGACTTTCCATTGCAATGTTGATGCATTTAATAAATATTCTCTTTCCATGTTGAATATTTCTAGCACTTTGTTATTACTTCAGATTTTCCATTCCTAATATATTTGGTATTGGAGATATAATGGAACTGGGAAAAATTACGAGGAACTGAGACAAAATAAAATACAAAATAACAAAAGAAGGATTCAATTTTCTTTGCAAATATAAGCTATTTAAAATAACAGAGAAATATTACAGGACTTCATCATCAACTAGATGGCTCATCAATGGAGAGGGTAAAGAACTTCAAGTTCCTGGAGATCAACATCTCTGAAGATCTATCCAGGGGCCTCCATATCGATGCAAACACGAAGGCTTACCAGGGACTATACTTGGTTAGGATTTTGAGGAGATTTGGTATGTCACCAAAATCTCTTGCAAATCTCCTCAGGGGTACCATGGAGAGCATTCTGACTGGTTGTATCACTGTCTGGTATGGAGGTGCCAAAGCACAGGACAGGAAAATAGTACAGAGGGTTGTGAACTCATCCAGTGCCATCATGGGCATCAGTCTTCACTCCATTAAGGACATCTACAACAGGTGGTGTCTCAAAAAAAGTCTGTAGACCATGCCCTTTTGTCACTGCTACCATCAGGAAGGAGGTACAGGAGCCTGAAGATGAACACCCAAATTTACAAAAACGGCTTCTTCCCCTCCACCATCAGATTTCTGAACGGACAATGAACCATAGACACTACCTCACTCTTTTCTTCTATTTGAACTAATTTATTTATTATTTTACAAATGTAATTTATAACAATTTTGTACCTTATTTATTTTTTACTGAAGTTTAAACAAACATCTGCATAAGATATATCTTAGATATTAAACATATATATCATATATTCATATTTGCCATGATTTTCCACATAAAATACTTATCTAAGGAATACACTCATAGAGAGAAGAGGAAGACAGAACAAGTACAAGTAGGGAATGGTTTTTTTTCAGTATAATCGTTGATTTGTAAGAATAAAGTCAGGCCTATGAAGTAATATGCAGTTAAACATTTTTCACAGTATGAATCAAATTGTTCCAACTTATGATTAACAGATACTGTTATCTTCTCCATTTTATAAATATCCATTATAATTTCCTTCCATGCGTTTAAAGTTGTGGTCTCCTGTGAGTCTTTTTACCAGCTACCAGCAGCATATTCATTAAATATTTATCTCTTTTCAACCATTCTTGAGTTATATATAAAAAATATATGGTCTTACACATTTATTAAAGGTATTTCACATTTAAAAATGTCTTGTGGGGCATTGTGCATCCCAATCCAATAATCTTTGACAACAGGGCAGTCCCAAAAAATAAGACAATGGTTTGCATTTTGATTTTCACAATTTCTCCAGCAAACAGGGAGGTTACTATCATAATGGGATTTCTCAGAGGGTGTAATAAAATATCAGGTTTTTCCACCCAAACTCTCTCCATTTTTGTGAACTGGTCATTGCCATTGATACCTTCATATTATTCTCCATTCTTCCTCAAATATAGTTATCCCTCCTTCCTTTTCCCATTTTGTTTTAATGTATGAAGTCAAGTGTGTTTTAATATTTGACAGACCCTTATATCTATTTGAAATTATTTTACTACCATTATCTGAATTATATGTTTTTCTAAACAGTTCAAACAAATATGTACTTGCCTTGGTTACATTTTTTAACTTTCATATTAACATAATGTTGCATCTTCAAATACCGATAAAAATTTTGTTTTTCTAATTTGTTTCTCTTTAAGCATTTCAAAACTGAATAATTTTCCTTCTTTCATTATATTACAAAGAACTGTTATTCCTTTAGCTATCCAGTCCTTAAATCTAGCATCCAATTTATTTGGTGTGAAATCCAAGTCATATGCCCACCATTTAAGAATTGCAATATATATTCTTTTGTGGTATTTTTCCATATTTTAAGAGTCATTTTCACCCATGGGTTATAAATACTATTTATGTATCTTTGTAGGTTGTTATCAGTCAAAATTGCTTTTATGGGGATGGAAAGTATCGTCTCAATATTTTTCCATTGAGCATCATATGATGGGTTACACCAGCATATCACAGCCCCCTTCTCCTCACTCCCAAAATCAGTCCCCACAGTGTGGGGACAGTCCACGCCGGCTGCCCAACAGTGTGAGGGTTGATTTCGTGAGTGGGGAGAGAATGGGGCAGTAGGATCAGTGTGGGGATGTCTCGCGTCGGCCGCCCGACAGTGTGGGGACTGGGAGAGGAGCTTTCAGGTGCTGGCCAGCTGACTGTAATCTGATTGCAGCCACCTAAAAGTGGCTGCATTCAGATGGCTGGGGAGGCCACTGTGCTGTGAGGATTATCCCTCTTGGAGGAGGGTTACCAAGCTCGCCTTGCAGGGACCTCCTGCACATTCATGTGGCTTTCCCACAGATGTATTTTGCCAAAATATGCAGCTTTACAAGCGGGGCAATTGGCCACCTGAAAGTGCCTACCCAGAGGTCAATAAATGTTTGAAACTCATTTTAATTGGTGGTGGAGAAAAAAAAAAATCATCACCTCCTTAGATTTGCATTTGATGAACTATAAGCATTTAGAAAAGTAAGGCCTTGATAGGGGATAGATAGAAAGGGTTTGTGTGTTAGAAATCATGAGGTAACCAAAAAGATGGATGAGGGCAGGACTGTAGACATTTTCTATTTGGACTTTCGAGCAAGACCTTTGTCAAGGCTGATCCAGAGGGGTCAGATCTCATGAGATCCAGGGTGAATAGAGAATTGTCTTTGATGGTGGGAGGCAGATGGTGGTGGTAGTGGGTTGTTTCTTAGAATAATGGGGTGTCACAGGGATCAGTGCTGGGCCTAATGTTAATGACAAGGATGACGAGGTTTGCAAATGAAATCAAAATTGCTGGGATGGAGCACAGTGAAGAAGGTTACCTAAGATTATAACAGGATAGAGATGAACTGGGAACGTGGGCCAAGGACTAAAAGATGAAACATGCAAGGTGTTGCTTGGAAGGTTAAAACAATGTAGGAGTTATATTGTGAATTGTAAGGCCCTGGAGGCAGTGTTCCCTCTAAGCTGCATGCACATTCACACAAAACTGACTGTGTACATGCGCACATGTGCACATACACTCAACGGTTTCTTTTGTGCGCACACATGCAAGCCATGTGTGCGCACGTGTGCACTCACAGTTTAGAGGGTACACTGTGTGAAGGGTGTTGTAGAACAAAGAGATTTGGGGGTATAGGTACATAGTTCCATGAAAGACAGGGTGGAGAAGAAGGTCCTTGGCCTGCTTGTCTTCATCGGTCAGGGCAGGAGTATGTAATCATCATGTTACATGTGACAATTGTAAAAAGCACTGGTGAGCCCACACATGGAGTTGAGTGCACACTTCTAGTCACCTAGTTATAGGATGGATAGCATTAAGCTGGAAAGGGTGCAGAAAAGATTCATGTCACCAGGTCTGGCTGGCTTGAATTGTAATGAGAGGTTGGATATAATGTAGGGCTTTTCTCCCTGGAGTGTAGTAAGCTGAGGGTCAGATAAAGTCTTTTTTCCCAGGGTAAGGGGGTCTAAAACAAAAGGACATAGATTTGAGATGAGACGGGAAATATTTTAAAGGACTTGAAAGGTGCTTTCTTCACATAGTGAGTATATGGAACAAACTGCTTGAGAAAGTGGTAGAGAAACCTGTAACATTTAAAAAATATTTAGACAGATATATGTATAGAAAAGGTTCAGAGGGATATGGGCCAAACACAGACAAATGGGACTACTTTGGATGGCGTAGACAAGTTGGGCTGAATTTTATTCATTTTATTTAAGCACCTGGCTGCTTTTTGCTCATACCTTGTTGAAGGGCTCAGGCCTGAAACATTGGTTATGTATCTTTATAACCATATAACCATATAACCACTTACAGCACAGAACAGGCCAGTCCATGCCGTAGCAAATCCCCACCCTCCTAGTCCCACTGACCAGCACCCGGTCCATACCCCTCTAGTCCCCTTCTATCCATGTAACGATCCAGTCTTTCCTTAAATGTAACCAATGATCCCGCCTCGACCACGTCTGCCGGAAGCTCATTCCACATCCCCACCACTCTCTGCGTAAAGAAATTTCCCCTCATGTTCCCCTTATAATTTTCCCCCTTCAATCTTAAACCATGTCCTCTAGTTTGAATCTCCCCCTTTCTTAATTGAAAAAGCCTATCCACATTTACTCTGTCTGTCCCTTTTAAAATCTTAAACACTTCTATCAAGTCCCCTCTCAATCTTCTATGCTCCAGAGAAAAAAGCCCCAGTCTGCACAACCTTTCCCTGTAACTCAGACCCTGAAATCCTGTCAATCCTATGTATCTTTGCTACATAAAGAACACTGTGTGACAAGCTGAATTTCTCCAGTATTTTGGTGGAAACTGTATGCCCTGTGCCCTTGCTGTCAGACTTGCGACTCCATGAAGCTGAAAGATGGAATGTGAGATCATTTCAGTAAGACATGAGACATACGACATAGAAGTAGAAATAAGCTATTCAGCCTGTCAAGTCTGCCGTGCCATTTAATCATGAGCTAGCTGATCCACTTCCCCGCTAAGCCCCACTGCCTGGCCTTCTCCCCATAACCTTTGATGCCCTGTCTAGTCAAGAACCTATAAACTCTGCCTTAAATACACCCAATTACCTGGCTTCGACAATCACCTGTAGCAACAAATTCCATAGATTTACCACCCTCTGGCTAAAGAAATTCCTCCACATCTCTGAAGTTATGCCCTTTGATCCTATACTCTCCCACCAAGGGAAACAAACTTTCTACATCTACTCTGCCCATTCCTTTCAACATTTGAAATGTTTCAATGAGATCTCCCCTCATTTTCCGAAATTGCAATAAGTACAGGCCAAAAGCTGTACTTGTGATAGCACTTTCATTCCTGGAATCATCCTTGAGAACTTTCTCTGAAGCCTCTCCAATGTCAGCTCATCCTTTTATTAAATGAGGATCACACTATTCCAAGTGAGGTCTCACCAGTGGCTTATAGAGCCTCAACATCTCATCCCTGCTCTTATAGACTATTCCTCTCAAAATGAATACCATTGACTTAGAGACACATTGGATCAAGAGAGCTTATTCTGTCCCATAAATTCCAATGTTGTATGATTTATAATTACTGAGGCAGAGAATAATATACCTTAATTTTCTTGCCAAGACCATATAAACATGTTGGCAATACCTCTACTACACCTGTAATAAAACTTGTTTAGATTACAGAAAGCATTTGCTCATTTGCTGTGGCAACAGCTATACGATACAGTACATGAGTCTGACTTTACCCTTCTGGCATCTTAATAGGCAATGTTGGTTAGCAAACATAGGTTTCTATAGTGACATGTTATTATACTGGCATGTTTATGTAAAACTAGCATCTGTTCCTGATGCAGTTAAACTAACCAAGCAAGTAGACATGCAACTGAAGAACAGGATTTTGTGCTTGTGAAGGAAAAGCAATAATGGAGACCTAAAAGAGACAGAGCAAATATGACCCATCTGGCCCCCAGATATGATTGAACATTCACAGAACAAGATGGTGGTGAGAAAGCTAGAGGGTATCATGTGCAGGATGACCCCTGTAGCACTGGTAATGTGCGTCATCCGTGACTCATTTTCCTTCCTGAAATGTTGGAGACCTACTTAATGAGCAAGGAAGTGAACTTAGGCATGGTTACTAGTCATTTATATAGTATGAGAATGTAGAAAGAAGGCAAGCAGTTAGTTTATTTTGAAAATATTCCTGGAGTACTTGAATAATGTACTGTAGATGTCATTCTCATCATCTGGGCTGAAGAATTTAAAATGTTTGGAGTTATGATGGTGGGATATGTTGAGCAATGATTAATGGAGAAGGAATGAAAGCTAAATGGTATGATAATAGCATACATTTTTAGACTTTCTTTTCAATATTAAAGTCATATTCTTGGTTAAGATCTTTTGAATGATATTTCAGATACTGTCTCTGGCAAAAAGAACTTTTTTCTGATAATCAGAAAGAAAACTTCCACAATTATATCAGAGAGCTTGGGTACCCAATTTGTAATTTCTGCCACTGTATTTAGTCTGTGACCAAAGTTATCTGACTTTTTTTTTAATGTTTCTCTAACAACAGTACAGACGGTCCTTTGGTAGTGAATGGTTCTGCTCTATTGACATGGGATTCGATGTGATCAGAATCAGCATCGATTCCAAAGTCTGGCTCAGGGAAAAGTCTGAGTCCCAGTTATACTGAGCAGAAATTTCATCTGATTTCTATAGCATCATGAACAGGTGATTTCCTTGTGATATAAGTCCCCTATCTTTCTGATTTCAAACGTCATCAATTTTTGCTCCTTAGACGTTCTTATGCAAGTCTGACAGATAGAATTTAGTGATAGACTTTCAATCAATGGAGAAAATGGTATGGTAAACCCAGGTACAAATAGTTCATAATCATTTATTCAAGCGAATTTGGATATTTTGAGAACAAATAAATATAGAAGAGCAAAAATTCAAAATAAACAATGGCAAAGAATAGTGAAAGAACTTTTATTTGGAATTTTATGAAAAGACATTAATATAAAAGCCTTTATTTTGTCAGGATATCCAGAAATCTGCAGGAATCATATACTACATCCAATGCTTCTATTGTGGTCTCCTCTACATCAGAGACTAGGTGCAGACTGGGAGATCACTTTATTGAGCACCTTTGCTCTGTCCACTGTAATAGTAGGGATCTTCCATGGCCACCCATTTCAATTTCCCATTCCATTCCCATGCTGACATGTCTGTCCATGGTCTCATGCACTGCCAGACTGAGACCACCTGCAAATTGGAGGAACAACACCTCATATTCCATCTGGATACCCTCTAACTGATAGCATTAACATCCATATCTCCAGTTTCTGTTAGGCCCTCCCCTCCACCCCCGTCTTTCTCTTTCCCTATCTCTATTGTCTACTTTCCTCCAGCTCCCTTACCCTGTATCTCTCTTTCTAACTCCCCCTCTCTTCCTCACCATCTCTTATCTCCGCTCTTTCAGCTCTTAATTCACAGAGCTACCCCTACCCTCCCCCAATCAATTCTCAGCTTTTCTCTCCTGCCCTCCTATCCACGGCCACCTATGGCATCTTGCCTGTGGGCCTGTGCTCCTTCCCCTGCTCCTTCTTCCCTCCTCCCTCGCCTTTTTATTCAGGCACCTGCCTGTCTTTTGCTCATACCTTTTACTCAGGTCTGAAAATTTGGTTATATATCTTTGCCTCTTATAGAGTTTCTTCAGCAATTTTGTGTTTTGAAAATGCCAACCAAGTTGTCTATCAATAGGTTGGTTGTAGACAATAAAATTGCATGCATGGTTTAGGTGGATGGACTTTTTTTTGATACTTGGATTCCTACATTCTTAACATTTTGTAAATGACAATGAGAGTAAATTTATTGTCATACACATTGTACAATGTCTTCTTCTTTGGCTTGGCTTTGCAGGCGAAGATTTATGGAGGGGTAATGTCCACGTCAGCTGCAGGCTCGCTTGTGGCTGACAAGTCTGATGCGGGACAGGCAGACACGGTTGCAGCGGTTGCAAGGGAAAATTGGTGGGTTGGGGTTGGGTGTTGTGTTTGTCTTTTGTCAGTGAGGTGGGCTCTGCGGTCTTCTTCAAAGGAGGTTGCTGCCCGCCGAACTGTGAGGCACCAAGATGCACGGTTTGAGGTGATATCAGCCCACTGGCGGTGGTCAATGTGGCAGGCACCAAGAGATTTCTTTAGGCAGTCCTTGTACCTCTTCTTTGGTGCACCTCTGACTCGGTGGTCAGTGGAGAGCTCGCCATATAACACGATCTTGTATGTACATATGCACTAAAATACTTACTTGCTGCACTGAATAGGTATTTTGTTTAAAAAATACAACAAACAATAACTATAATGTATATTTAATTGAATTAAAAAGAGACAAATTCAAAAGATATAGATAATAAATATTCATAGTTATTCTTGTGTAAAAGTAACTGAATAATAGAGTTAAATAAGAAAATTGTGCAATACACTAATGTGCTAGAGAAACTCAGCAGCAATCATAGGAAGTAAAGGGAAACCAATGTTTCAGGCCTGGGCCCTTCATCAGGAATCTCTGAAACAACAATGCAGACGGTCCTTTTGGAGTGAATTGTTCTGTTCTATTGACTTTAAGCATCCAGCCTCAAGGACAGATATATTCTTACTTTAATGTCTGATCCAAAAAATGCCCCTATGGAGCATTCCTTCAGCATTAGTGTCGGCTAGTTGTGGACTGGCACATTAATCGATGATTTTGGTAAGAGTACCAATGGTAAACTAAACTAACATTTAAATACATGATCTAAATAATTCTTCTGAGCCTGAAGTTTATTACTCACCAAGAGACTGAACAATTTTGATTTATCTAATGGTGTAAAATCATTGCTTGAAATTTTAAGTCCTTGTAATAGAACTCGGGAGAGAAATAAGCAAGTGGCTAAGTCATTATTGTCCATTTTACACCGTCACACAAAGGCAAAATTATCCCCCATGTTGCAGGAATGATGTCACAGCAGACTGTAGGCATTAGAATATAGATTTTGTATGCCAACATTATAGCAGATCTTGCATGTAATTGGTGTGCCAAGGATACTTAAAGTGAGTCAATCTTGGTGGATAAGGAGTAGATTTTTCCCAGGTGCAGAAAAAATCTGAAGATCAAATTGCCTAGTGTAATTATTAAACAGATGTAGAAGTCAGTTATTGGAATATCTTTAATAAACATTAGGGAATGAGTTTAAACTGATCTATTTTTCACAATACATACTCACTTTATATGTGCAGTGGTCTCATTAATCATTAATGTAGTGTCTTTTTAACAATTCTTTTTGTTAGAAATAATATAAGATTTGAATAGATAATGAAGAAAGTTTTGTTCTGCATGTTATAGAATAATGGATGCCACAAAATATGTTGCAAGAGGTATCCTATTTTCTACCTGCAACCACAGGGGCCTGTACCCAAGATGGCGGTGTCTGTGCTCAGCAGCGGCCACATGGAGTTGTAGTCTCTGAGGGTCCAGCAGCTGCGGCCTGCTGGAGACTGGCTCATGAGAACCAGAGCTGGGATTCGAGAGGATGCTGAGGGCAAGGAGGGCTCTTGAAGAGCTCCTGAAGGCTTCTTGATTGTGTTGGAGATTTGGATCTGGAACACCTTTTGCCAATGGATCCAACAGGTATCTATGTGACTGAAGAGGCTGCTGGAGGGCTGGAGGCAAATCCAGTGACTCTGAAGGGATTCTCTTTTGCTACCCTTTCTCTCTTATTGTAAGGGGCAGTGGGCAACACTAATGGCAACTCTTTGCCCTACAACAGACAGAAGGCAATTCTGTGTTATATTACATGTTCTGTATTATTACATGACAATAAAGGAATCTTGAATCCACGTGCAGACCCTCAGCAATGTAGTCTGAAATTGCTTTCTCCACACAAAGCTGACAAAATGAGGCCTCACCACCATGTCCTTCGGCTCCTCTGCTGCTGCTTGATTGTTCGGTTCCTTCCTTGCCTTCCAATACTGCAAGAGGAGAAATTTCCTCCAACTAAATTTTGAGTAGGCCAAGCAATAGTCATCGACACCAACACAAATTCTAGATACTGACTCAATCCTTCTCTCTGGGATCTTTCTGAAATTGATCTATTAAATCCTGAGCTGAATTTCAGACTACATACTATATCTATGTCATCAGCAAAGTCCATTTATTTCCATCTTTGAAACATTGTCTGATCCAAACATTCACTCAGCTCTTTTACTTTTGAAAGCCTCATGCAGATCAACAAAGGTTTCTGCATAAACAACAGTAATTTTAAAATTCAGTTGTTTATTTTCAAATTTTCCTATGATTTCAACTCTCCCTTTCTTTGTAATCCCTGTCAATATCCAAGATCAGTATGATGTTTATGTCCATTACAGACACTTGGCCGATGCAGGCTGGGTTTAGATGTTTCAAGAGGGATAGAGAAGGAGAGAAAGAGTAGGTGAATTTTCAGGGACTGCAGAAAGGGAGGGCGTTGTGGAGGAATTGTCTACAGAGTCAACGTGGATGGAAGTCAGATTTAGGGAGGAGGTTATGACTCTATTGGGAGTAATCTAGAGGTCCCTCGGGACTCTGAGGAGCAGATAAGTAGGAAGATTTTAAAATCATGCAAAATAATAGGGTCATTGTTATGGGAAACTTCAACTTCCCAGATATTGACTGGTACTTCCTTTCTGTAAGAGGGATAGATGGGACAGAATGTGGACTGGGCGACCAGAGGAGAGGCCATACTGGATCTGGTACTGTGTAATGAAGCTGGTCATGTGACAGACATCTCAATGAGGGAGCATTTCAGTGATAGTGACCTATCACTTGGAATATATAACCAAGTTTAACTCCCTGACCTTTAGCATACCTATAGACAGGATAGAAGTAGACAAAATGGAAGGGCTAATTACTATGGGATTCAGTAGGACCTGGGGAGAGTAAATTGGGAACAAATGTTCGCGGGTAATGTGGAGGATGTTTAGGGACCACTTGCATGGAGCTCTGGATAGGTTTGTCCCACTTAGATAGGGAAAAGCTGGCAGGATAAGAGATCTGTGGTTGAGAAAAGAGGTAATTCATCTAGTTAAGAGAAAGAAGGAAGCATACAGAAGGTTTAGGAAGTAAAGGTTATGAAAGAGTCATGAGAATTATATGGTAGGCGTGAAGGAGCTTTAGAAAGGACTTGCAAGAGCTGGAAGGGTGCACAAGAAGACCTTGGCAAATTGGATTAAGGAAAACCATTCTATGCATATGTGAAGAACAGGATGACAGTGAAAAGATAAATAAGGGAATATTTGCCTAGAGGTGAAGGATGAATACTTTGCTTCACTAGAGAGAGGGATCTTGGTGAATATGAGTTAAGTATAGAACAGGCTTATGTGCTGGAGATGTAAGGTTAAGAAACAGGAAGTGTTGGATCTTCTTAAAAGCATTCGGATTGATATACCCCAGGTTACTACAGGAAAACAGGAAAGAGATTGCTCGGGCATTGGCAATTATATTTGCCTCCTCCCTAGCCACGGGAGGGACTATAGGATTGGAGAATAGCAAATTTAGTCCCTTGTTTAAAAATGTGATAGGGAGAATCTTGCGACTTGTACACCAGTTAACTATTGGAGAGGATTCTTAGGGACAGGATTTATGAACATTTAGTGAAGTACAGTTTTCTCAGAGATAGCGTGGCTTTTCAAGGGGTAGGTCATATCTCACGAGTCTAAATGAGTCTTTTGATAAGTTAAGAAAAGAAATTGATGTAGGTAGGTGTGGTGTATACAGAATTTAATAAAGTATTTGACAAAGCCCCCTTGGTAGATTTATTCAGCAAGTTGTGAGGCAGGGGGAGTCACGTGATGGAGTAGTGGCTGGTTGAGTGGAACCAGCCCTCTCCAGAGAAAAGAAAAAAAAAGTTTGAAAAAACAGAGCTCAATAAACATAAAATACAGGAAGAAAAAGATAAAGTTACAGAGAAGGGATAGAAGATGGCATCCAAAAGAGAAAAATTAAGAATAACAGAGAAAAGGGAAGAAGGAAAATCACTGGAGATGAAAGAAGAAGGCCTTACCTGTACGTCAGAGCAGAGAGCCACCGTGGAGAGGAGCGGCCGATCTCCGATGTTGGTGAGTCCCCAGAGAAGCAGTGTCCTCCCAACCTGCGGACTTCAAAAATGGCTTTCAGGAGGAGTCACGTGATGGAGTAGTGGCCGGACGGTGAACTCCAGCCCTCTCCAGAAAAGTCGGGAAAAACAAGAGAAAATACAAAGGCACAGAAATACAAGTTAAAGAAAAGTGAGTATAAAGGTGGAAAGAAGATGGAGACAAAAGGAGAAAAATCAAAATCAACGGAAAGAAGAGAGGAAGAGAAGACAACGGAGGAAAAAGGTGAAGGCCTTACCTGTCCGAAGAGGCCCGCTGTGGAGAGAGGACCCCACTACCTCAGGTCGGTAGAAAAAGAACTACAACAATGGCTCACAGAGCCGAGTAAAAGTGCGCAACCGCGCATGCGCAAGGAGTCGCGCATGCGCGATGCGCATGAAAAAAAACACACCGACGGGAGGGGGGACCAGCTGGGGAGTCGATCTCCACAGCCGGCAACGACAGCTGCAGAACACCTGCAGCAAGAAGAGACCACAGAAGACAATGGAAACAAGAAAGAAGAGGAGGAAAGGGCATCAAAGAAACAACAGATGGCCAACCCAGAGGAAGAAGAAGAGGAAGAATACAGTGAAATAGATAAAGGGAAAGGCAAGGTAAAGGATATACTTGCTCTTGTTAGAGGATACATGGAGTCATTTAAAGAATGGCAAACACAGGAATTCAATGATTTAAGAAGAAGAATAAACAACACAGAAAAGAAAATAAATAAAATGGATATGACCTTAACAGAAATGGGGAAAAAAATGGACAAGATGGAAGAACGGGCAATAGCAGCAGAAATGGAGGTAGAAGACTTAAAAAAGAAATTGGAGGAATCTAATAAAAAAACTAAAGAGACACAAGAATTACTAGCCCAAAAAATAGATATAATGGAAAATTATAACAGAAGAAATAACATAAAGATAGTGGGCCTTAAGGAAGATGAAGAAGGCAAGAATATGAGGGAGTTTATAAAAGAATGGATCCCTAAGGCCCTAGGATGTCCAGAACTACAGCAAGAAATGGAAATAGAAAGGGCACATAGAGCATTGGCCCCTAAACCACAACCACAACAAAAACCAAGATCTATTGTAGTAAAATTCCTAAGATATACTACAAGAGAAAAGGTACTGGAGAAGACAATGGAAAAAGTAAGAGAGGGCAACAAACCACTGGAGTATAAAGGGCAAAAAATCTTCATTTATCCAGATATAAGCTTTGAACTCCTAAAGAAGAGAAAAGAGTTCAATACAGCAAAAGCGATTTTATGGAAGAAAGGATATAAATTTACACTGAAGCATCCTGCGGTATTGAAAATATTTATTCCAGGACAACAAAACAGACTGTTCTCGGATCCAGAAGAAGCACAAAAATTTGCAGAACAATTACAAAAATAGACTGAGGGATGAAGACAGGTAATGAGAGCAAAAATGATCACGATTGATATGTATGTGGGTAAAGACAAAAATAGACTGAGGGATGAAGACGGGTAATGAGGGTAAAAATGACCACGATTGATATGTATGCAGGTAAAGAGGTATAAGAGTGAATAGAGACAATGGGCATACGTGAAAGTATCTGTAATTAGAGGAAAACATAGATAGTATAGACAAGAATTAATAAGGGAAGGTAATGGAATAGAGAGAATAAGGAGGGAATTAAAAGAGTGACCTTTGTGACATATAAAAAGTGAAATCTTTTCTGGGGGGGGCTGGGTGGGGGAAAAGAGCGGTCACTGCAAAATCAGTTGACGCTTGCGAGTGGATTCGCAAATCCAAATGGAGAGGGGAGATGTGGTTGTCCGACAAGGGATAAAGGACAACTCAGGAGGGGAAGGGGAGATTGGGGATAAAGAAGATAGAAATAGGAGAATAAGGAAAATGTTGGATGTTGTAGGAATGTTGTCTGGTAAAGAGTTGAAAATAAGAAAACAGAAATGGAAAAGGAGGAAAGGTAATGATGGAAAAACGGAAAGAGAAGATAAACAAAATATAAAATGGCTACGCTGAACTATATGACTCTAAATATTAATGGAATACATAACCAAATTAAAAGGAAGAAACTACTAAATTTACTGAAAAAGGAAAAAATAGATATAGCATTTGTCCAAGAAACACACTTAACTGAATTGGAGCACAAGAAATTAAAGAGAGATTGGGTAGGACATGTAACAGCAGCATCGTATAATTCAAAAGCAAGAGGAGTGGCTATATTAATTAGCAAAAATGTGCCATTTAAAATAGAAGAGGAAATAATAGATCCAGCAGGGAGATGTGTTATGATAAAATGTCAGATATATTCGGAGCTTTGGAATCTACTTAATATATATTCACCTAACGAAGAAGATCAAAAGTTTATGCAAGATATCTTTTTGAAGGTAGCTAATACGCAAGGGAACATACTAATAGGAGGGGATTTCAATCTGAATTTGGATCCAAATATGGATAAAACGGGGAAAAAAATTAACAGGAAGAACAAAGTAACCAAATTTATAATTAAATCAATGCAAGAAATGAAACTTGTGGACATATGGAGGAAACAAAACCCAAAAGAAAAGGAATACTCATACTACTCGACTAGACATAAAACATACTCAAGGATAGACCTATTCCTGTTATCAGCCCACATTCAAGGGAGAGTTAGGAAAACGGAATATAAAGCTAGACTATTATCGGACCACTCACCCCTGTTATTGGCAATAGAGCTAGAGGACATCCCTCCAAGAATGTATAGATGGAGATTAAACCCCATGCTACTTAAAAGACAGGATTTTAGAGAATTTATTGAAAAACAATTAAAAATGTACTTTGAAGTAAATACGGAATCAGTGGAAGATAAGTTTATAGTATGGGACGCAATGAAAGCATTCATTAGAGGACAAATAATAAGTTATGCAACCAAGATGAAGAAGGACTATAATCAGGAAACAGAGCAGTTGGAAAGGGAAATAATAAACATAGAAAAAAAATTAGCAATAAAGGAAGATACAACCAAAAGAAGAGAATTGGCGGATAAAAAAATAAAATATGAAACATTACAAACATATAAGGTGGAGAAGAATATAATGAAGACAAAACAGAAATATTATGAACTAGGTGAAAAAACACACAAAATCTTAGCATGGCAGCTTAAGACAGAGCAAACTAAGAAAATGGTATTGGCAACAAGGAAAAAAGACAAACAAGTTACATATAATCCGAAAGAAATTAAGGAAAACTTCAGAGAATTCTATGAACAATTATACCGAACTGAAAACGAAGGGAAAGAAGGGAAAATAGATGAATTTTTGACTAAAATTGAACTACCAAAACTACAAATAGAGGAACAAAATAAATTAACAGAACCATTTGGAACAGTAGAAATACAAGAGATAATAAAAAATTTACCAAATAATAAGACACCAGGAGAGGATGGACTCCCAATAGAATTCTACAAAACATTTAAAGATCTAATAATACCGCCCCTCCTGGATGTAATCAACCAGACTGATGAGACACAAAACTTACCAGATTCATGTAAAACAGCAATAATTACAGTGATACTAAAACAAGGGAAAGATCCACTCTCACCAGCGTCATATAGACCAATATCTCTGCTAAACACAGATTATAAGATCATAGCTAAACTATTAGCAAACAGATTAGCAGAACAGGTACCGAAAATGGTAAATTTAGACCAAACTGGATTTATCAAAAAAAGACGCACAACAGACAATATTTGTAAATTTATTAACTTAATTCATGCAGTAGAAGGAAATAAAGCACCGGCAGTAGCAGTTGCTTTAGACGCAGAGAAGGCCTTCGACAGAGTAGAATGGAATTACTTGTTCAAAGTATTGCAAAAATTCAGTTTACCGGAGAAGTATATTAATTGGATTAAAGCATTATATGAGGGACCGTTAGCGAAAGTGACAGTAAATCGATATGTATCAAAGCAATTTAACTTAAGCAGGTCAACGCGGCAGGGATGCCCACTATCACCATTATTGTTTGCCCTAGCTATAGAACCACTAGCAGAATCGATAAGAATAGATAATAATATAAAAGGAATAAAAATAAAAGACAGGGAATATAAAATCAGTCTATTTGCGGATGATGTGATAGTGTACTTAACAGAACCAGAACTATCAATAAAAGAACTATATAAGAAATTGAAGGAATATGGAGAAGTGTCGGGATACAAGATAAACGTAAATAAAAGTGAAGCAATGCCTATGAATAACGCGGATTTCTCAAAATTTAAGGAGGAATCCCCATTCAGATGGCAAATGCAGTCAATAAGATACCTAGGTGTGCAAATAAACAAAAATCTAGGCCAATAATATAAACTCAATTACAATCCACTAATGAAAAAATTACAGGACGATTTAGAGCATTGGAAAGAGCTACCACTAACACTGATAGGAAGGATAAACTGTATTAAAATGAACATTTTTCCAAGGATACTATACTTATTTCAGGCATTGCCAATACAACTGACAGAAAAATTCTTCAAAGAGTTAAAGAAAATAATAAGGAGATTTTTATGGAGAGAGGGGAAACCGAGGATAGCACTAGATAAATTAACAGAATGGTATAAACAAGGAGGCTTACAATTGCCAAACTTCAAAAATTATTATAGAGCCGCACAATTAAGGTACCTATCAGATTTTTATCAAACAAGGGAAAAACCAGACTGGACGAGACTAGAATTAGATAAAATAGGGGAAAAGATACCTGAACACATATTATATAAATGGGACGAAAAATTGGTACAACATAGAACTTTTCCAGTATTACACCATCTCCTCAATATATGGAAGAAGATTCATGTAGAAAGAAATAAAATAAATTATCAAATACCAAAACTAATATTGACGCAAAATAAACTACTCCCTTTTACAATAGACAACCTTTCCTTTAGAAAATGGGGAAAAAAAGGGATTAAAAGAATAGAAAATTGTTTTTCAGGAAGTAGATTCTTATCCTTTGAACAAATGAGAGATAAGTACAATATAACTGGAGATACAGCGCTGGCATATTACCAACTGAGATCCTACTTGAAAGATAAATTAGGAAGCAATTTGAGTTTACCAGAGGGAAGTAACCTTGAATATGTGATTACAGATACAATGTTAATCAAAAGATTTATAACAAATATGTATATCAAACTGCAAGAAAAGGAGAATGAGGAAACAAATGGTAAAACTAAACAAAAATGGGAACAAGATTTAAATATAAAGATAAAAAAGGAAACATGGGAGAAATTATGTTCTGGAACGATGAGAAATACAATAAATACGAGGCTGCGTATGATACAATATAATTGGTTACACAGACTATACATTACACCGCAAAAGTTAAATAAATGGGACCCAACAGTATCTGATAGATGTTTTCGATGTAAAAAAGAAAGGGGAACAACAATTCATGCAATCTGGACATGTGAGAGAGTAGAAAAATTTTGGGATGATCTCAATCAGATATTAAATAAAATAACAGAAAACAATATATCAAAGAATCCAGAGATCTTTCTCCTAAGTAACATAAAAAATAAAGAATTTGGAATTGACTTGGAAGATGCACAAAAAAGATTTGTCAAGATAGCCCTAGCCGTAGCAAAAAAATGTATTATGTCAACCTGGAAATTGGAAGATAATTTGAAAATACAACAATGGTATATAGAAATGAATAAATGTATTCCATTAGAAAAAATAACATATAGTTTAAGAAATAATATTGAAATATTCGAACAAGTATGGGAGCCTTACATTAAATACAATAGCGAAAACCTACCGGGAACAAACATTACCTAAGTTGATGGAAGGAGAAGAAAAGAAAAGAATGGACTCAGTAGAATTTCTGGTGTATTTTTGTTGAATGACAACATTGTCTGACTGAATTAATGCAACCTAGATTGTATACCTAAAATGGATGAGAGGGGGGGGGGGGTGGGGGGGGTGGCTTGGGAGGAGGGAGGGGGGGGAGAAAAAGTCACTGTAAATGTGTGGAAAAGAAAAAGTGTATATCATGGCTATTGTGATTTATGGTGTGAAAAATAAAAAATTTAAAAAAAAAAATGGCTTTCAGAGCCAAGAAAAGGTGCACAACTGCGCATGTGCGAAGTGTTGCGCATGCACAGTGCGCAATTAAAAGAAAAGGTTAACGCCAGCGGAAGGAGGACTCAGCTGAGGAGTGGCCAGTGCGGAGTGGCCAGTTGCAGAGCGGCCAGCTGAGAGACACCCAGTATTGGGGTGTTCAGCTGGGGGAAGTAAGCAAGAAAGAAGAAAAGAAGAGTGGTGAGAAAGAGAATGAAGGCCTGGAAGAAGATGAGCAACAACGGGGCGACCGACAGGGGGACGACCTGTGGCAGGAGGCCCAGCAGTGGGTCGACTTGCAGCGGGAGGCCCTACAACAGGTCGACCTGCAGCAGGAGGCCCAACAGCAGGAGACACAGCAGCTGAAGGCCCAGCAAGGATACAGAAGCAGCTCACCAGAGAAGGATGAAGATACACAGATACAGAGAAGAGAAGAAAATGACACAGACATAGATACAGACACAGAAGAAGAAGGGGAAGAAGGCCAAGAATTTCAAAGGAAAGAAGGTAGTAAAATAGAAGGACAAAATTTAGATAAAGCATTTTTTTGAAGAACAAATGAGGTCATTAAAAGAATGGCCATCATTAGAATTTAGTTCAATCAAAAGAAAAATGAAAAGAGCTGAAGACAGAAGCAAAGCTTAGAGATGTTCATGACTGAAATAGGGAAAAGAGTTGAAAATATGGAGAAATGAGAAGCTGCTGTAGAAATGGAGATAAATGATTTAAGAGGGAAGTTGGAAGAGAGTGAAAAAAAAAATTAAAGAGACACAAGATTTATTGTCACAAAAAAATTGATGTATTGGAAAACTACAGTAGGTGAAACAACATAAAAATAGTGGACCTGAAAGATGGAATTTATAAAAGGACGGATCCCCAAGGTGCTGGTAACGACAGATTCACATGAAGAAATAGAAATCAAAAGGGCGCATAGAGCACTAGTACCAAATCTGCCACCACATCAAAAACCGAGATCCATATTAGTAAAACTTCTAGGATATACGACAAGAGAAAACATATTGGAGCAGGCAAGAAAGAAGATTAAAGAAGACAATAAGCCGTTGGAATATAAGGGACAAAAAATATTTTTTTGCCCGGTCATAAGCTTCGAACTTTTAAAGAAAAGGAAGGAATTCAACATGGCAAAAACAATCGTATGGAAGAAAGGTTATAACTTTATATTAAGACATCCAACAGTACTCAAAGTATTTATTCCTGGGGAATTAAATAGACTGTTCTCGGACCCAAAGAAAGCCCAAGAATTTGCTGAACATTTGCAGGACAAGAGAAGAGAGGAGGAGGAATGACAAGAAGGAAGACTGGCAAGAAAATATACAAAAATATGTAAAAATATAAAGTAAAGATAATGTATATATAAAGATTTAAAGATGGATAAGAGAAGGGGAAGAAGGGGAAAAAAAGAGAGAGCTTTCTTATATGTATAGGAAAATACTGTTTTCTGGGGGGGGCTGGGGGGAGAATAATGGTCACTGTGAAATTGATTGACGCTTGCGAGTAAGTTTGCAAACCAAATGGAAAGGTGAGTTGTGGTTGCCGTCAAGGGACAAGGGGAAATGCAAGGAGGGGAGGTTCATTTGGGGTTAAAAGGTTATTGTTTATGGGGATTGTTGGGGTATTTCAAGTCTTAAGTGCGTTGTCATATATTGAGATTAAAAAGGAAAACAAAAAACAGTAATGAAAAAAAGGGGATGGAGGTGGTGAAGAGGCGGAAAAGGAGTGAAAATAAGGATATAAGATGGCCACGTTGGACTATATGACTATAAACATTAACGGAATATATAACCAAGTTTAAGTGTATCCCATCGGAAAAAAATCACATATAATTTAAAAGACAAAGTTACAATGTTTGAAAAAACCTGGGAACCATATATGGAACATAACAGAAAGAGCAGGCTTAGGACCACCACCACCTAAGAAGATAAACACGATCAGATTTAATGTGAATAAGTAGATGATACATCTTCTTTGTTTGTATTCCTTTGGTATAAAGATATTGTTTTATTGTATTTTATATGTTCAATATTTACTGTTTTTGGAGAGGGGTGGGAAGGGGGAAGGGAGGGATGGGGAAAAAAAGAGAAAATGTCACTGAATATTTAAAGAGATGCATCTGTAAATATATTGGTTGATATGGTTCATAGTGTGATAAATAAAGAATTACAAAAAAACAGCAAGTCGTGAAACATGGGATCCATGGAACCTTGACTGTGTGGATTCAGCATTGCTTTGCCTGCAGAAAGCCGAGGGTGGTAGTTAGATGGAATATATTCCACCTGGAGGTGAGTAACTAGTGGAGTTCTGTAGAATTCTATTCTGGGATCCCTGCTCTTTGTGGACGAGGAAGTGGAAGAATGGGTCAGTAAATTTGCAGGTAACAAGATGATCGGAGAAGTAGAAGGTTGTCATGGGTTACAACAGGATAAATCTGGGATGCAGAGTTGGGTGAAAAGTGGAAGGTGGAGTTCAATCCAGGTAAGTGTGAAGTGATCCATTTTGGAAGGTTGAATTCTTAATAGTGTGGAAGAACAGAGGGACCTTGGGGTCCAAATTGATTGATCTCTCAAGGTAGCCGTGCAGAGTAATTACAAAAGCTTTTGGGACGCTGGGCTTCATTAGTCAGAGTGTTAAGTTCAGGAGTCATGAGGTAATGTTGCAGTTCTATAAAACTCTGGTTAGACCATACTTGAAATATCTTGTTCATTTCTGGCCATCTCATTAAAGGAAGGCTGCGGAAAGGTGCAGAGAAGATTTACCAGGATGTTGCCTGAATTGGAGAATGTGTCTTCTGAGGCAACAGAGATAGGGCTATTTCTCTTTGGAGTGAAGAACGATGAGAGGTGACTTAATAGAAGTATACAGATTATGAGAGGCATAGATAAGATGCTCAGCCAGCACCCTTATCAGCACAAGAGTAGCAAATACCAGAGGACATCTGCACAGGGTGAGGGGAGGAAAGTATAGCTGTAACCATAACTGATCTTTCATCTCAGCCTCACTTTCCTGCACTAACCCCTGTTCTTTAACATCCTTAATATCTAAAAATATATCAAGTCTGTCTTAGCCTGGTCATGCTGAGGGATACCATATAATCACTGTAAATCCTACACATTCAAAATAATATACTTTATGTCATTTAATCTCTCCTACCATAAATCATTTCTTTAATTTTATTGTCCCCTCTCCTCTTTCCCTTAATCTCAAAGCTTGTAATATCTCCAACACTCCCAGACATTTGCATAAGGTGAGGCGAGGAAAATTTAGGGGAGACATCAGGGGTATGTTTTTCCACAGAGTAGTGGGTGCCTAGTATGGATTGTCAAGGGTGATGGTGGAGGCTAGTACAGTAGGGACATTTAAAATAATTTGACAGGCACCTGGATGCAAGAAAAATAGAGAATTATGGGTGTGAGGTTGGGAAGGTTTAAGTTGTTGAATCGGTTTATATAGGTTGGCAAAACATTGGTCTAATGGGCCTGTAGTGTGCTGTAATATTCTATGTTTTATGATTTTTTTAAACTCACATTCTTGCCTCTTGATCTTCATCAAAGTTAATGACTCTACTATTTGCTTCAGTTGCTAAGGGCTTAGTTCTGAAATTTTTTCCCTAAACTTTCCTGATTTTTATTTACCTACCATTCCTTAAAAACTACCTTTTTTTGAACCAAATACCTCCTTATATGGCTTGGTGTCAAATTTTGTTTGATAAACATAAAAACAAGAAAAGCGAGTAGGAGTGGGCCATGTGATTCCTTTGAACTTACTCAGCTATTCATCAACTCATAGCTGATCTTCTCCCTCAGAGGCATTGCCTTCAACTATCTTAATGTCCCTTGATTCCCTTCCTGACCAGAACTCTATCGATCACTGTGCTGAATGAACATATAATGACCGAGCTTCCAGAGCCATCTGAGGTTGAGAATTCCTTTCTGAATGAAGACATTTCTCCTTAACTCATCCTAAATATTACTCTTATTCTCAAATTTTAAAATTTAATTTAGATATACAGCACAATAACAGGTCCTTTCGGCCCAGGAGCCCATGCGGCTCAAATATCCCAATTAACCTACAACCCTTGTATGTTTTTGAAAGGTGGAAGGAAACTGGAGTACTCAGAAGAAACCCACGCAGACATGGGGAGAACATACAAACCTCTTACAGGTAGTACCAGATAGCTGTGCTGCCCTGAAATTCGTGTAACCCAATCATACCCAATTAACCTACAACTCCATACTGGATGACCCGGGGAAATCCCAAGCAGTCATGGGGAGAACGTGGAAACTCCTTACAGACAGTGCCAGATTCCAACCCAGGTCACTTGTGCTGTAATAGTATCCATTAGTCCTAGTCAAGTGAAACATCCTCCCAGATCTGGCCTGTTAAACCTTTTAAGAGTTTTCTGAGTTTCATCAAGAGCTCTCTTTCTTCTAAACTCTGGAAAATAGTCTCAATCTACTCACTCTTTCTTCATGTGGAAAGTCTGCAATTCCTGGACCAAGTTTATTTAATCTTCACTCCTCCCTTATCGACAAGTAAATCCTGTTTTTAGGCAAGGAGATCGAAATTATACACAATACTCCAATAAACAATCAACCCTCTATTGTTGCAATAAGACTTCCTGACTCCTGTCATCCTATATACTTTGAAGAAGGGCTCAGGCCCGCAATGTCGCTTATACATCTTTACCTCCTACGGATGCTGCAAGACCTGCTGAGTTCCTCCAACATTGCTATGTTTTTACTAGTCATCTCATAAGAAAATTTAATCCTGCATTTTCCCTCCAAAGTGTTTTGGGCTCCACTATACTCACAATGTTGAAACTGGCAAGTAGCTATGCCATGTTGGTATGTTGAGAGCATGTACTGTTTGTTTGATTTATAGGATTTGACCTGAGCAAGATATTTTAGACAAAGAATTAAATTTTCCCCTGTGAAACACAAGAACTCAATTTACTACTGTATTGGAGGATTTAAACCATGCATTTTGCTTCAGCTTTAAACCATGTTTTTTGCTTCTGCAAGGCTGAGAACCTGCTTGTGTTTTAGAATCAGCAGACATAAGCTAAATTCCACCGAGGGGCCAGAGATGACAAAAGGACATCTGTGTACCAAGAACATTTAATCTTCCTGCCTGTTTTGGTCACAGACTGTCAGAGGCCTAGCCTTGACTCAATGCTTTGGTCACAGACTGTCAGAGGCCTATCCTTGATGCAAAGTAAACCATTGTATTCAAAGTGATAAGCTGAAAATTATGTTATTCGATTGAAGCCTAGCATGCTAGCTTGCTCGCTTATCTTTCTTGCTGTGCTGGGAATAGGTGCTTGGGTAAGCAGTTTTTGGGTAATATAAGCCATGGTCCCGCTGCTGAAGTTTGAGACTCTCCGAGAGGTGGCAACATCTCTCAGCAAGAAGAAGAACTTCTAGAGTCCAGCCAATGTCCCAGTCGGGGGAGGTGGAGAAGCTGCTACTGGCGCCCCGACACTACTACAAGTGTGCGGTCGTTGCCCCGCCTCGGCCGTTGGGACCAGTCCAGGCATTGATAAGTATAATTGGGAAGGGCTTGCATATTGTAGTTTGATATCAGCTTTAGAATTTGTAATAAAGATTTATATAAACTGAAGTGCTCTCGGCAAGTGTGTCTATTTTCTTTCGGCAGCTCAAACACTGTGACCAATCTAAAATGAACAAAGTGAGAGGTATAAGTTTACCCAGGACAACTACTAATGACATTCTGAAATTGGTATTGCAATTGTGATTATCAAGAAAGGTATTCCATGCTGACAGTTCAATTAATACTTAGCCAAGTAATACTGATTTATATAATCCCTAAAGGTATGATTAATAACCTACAAACACTAATAATAGTTAATGTGTGCTCTTATTTTCTGTTGATTTGGGGAGTGTCAATGGATCGATATTTGGAAGCAGAGGACAACGAACTGTGTCTACTATTTCTTCTTTGGCAGATCTTCTACTTGGAGGATCTCTTATTACTACCTTGGTTTTCAAGGCACTGAGGTGATTGATGACGTCAATGTAAGAACCACAAGCTCTTGAGCAAATAAGGCAGGAATTGGGACAGGTGGTTAGATAATTTGTATTTGCTGTATTCCTTCTGCCACTTATGCAGGGCATCTACAGTATAGTGGAGGCCCTTCAGCCCACAGTGTTGTTCTGACCTAATAATCTACTCTAACAACTGCCAGGAATTTCCCAGCTGCATAACCTTCCCATTTTTCTCAGTTCCATGTATCTATCCAATAGTCTTAGAAAAGATCCGATTGTACCTGACTTTACCACCATTGCTGGCAGCTCATTTCATACATTCACCACTCTCTGGGTGAAAAACCTACATCTTACATCCCCCCCCCTCTACTTACTTCCAAGCACCTTAAAACTATGCCCCTTTGTGTTAGCCATTTCAGCCCTGGCTATCCATGTGATGGTCCTCCGACCATCTGCAAGGATAAAAGACCAAGTTCACTCAACCTATCCTCAAAAAGCATGGTCTCCAATCCAGGCAGCATCCTTTCACTCTCTCATCCTTCCTGTAGTGAGGTGACCAGAATTGAATATGATATTCCAAATGGAGTCTAACTAAGGTCTTATATAGCTGCAATACTACCTGATGGCTCTTCAATGACTCATCACCAGGGCAATCCTCATCCCATCCTATCAGAGATGTTTTGTCTTCATTCTTTTTTCATCTCTCTGAAACTTAAATTTAACTTGCATAATTTAATTTAGTTTAGAGATTCAGCTTGATATTTTATTAACTCCTTAAATATTGAATGTTTCTTTAATATGTGAACAGTGTAAAACATGACTATTGGAAAACATACAGTATTCCACATACAGTCAAATCCCAGTTATCCAGAATTCAAGCAAAGTGCAACCTTAAGCAACCAGAAAATAAATAGGTAAAAAAATACGGAAGTTTAAAATTGGCGCACCTCACCCTTTGTTCTCCATTTACACAACATGCAATCTCGAGCAACCGGAAAACTTGTTTTTCGGCATCTAGCAATCTCCATAGGTGTCAGATACCAGGGATTTTACTGTAATTTGAAATAATCATGTGGCATTTAAAAACATTGCAGACATCCATTGAATTCTCTATGCTGGTATGATCCCATCCCTCCTACAACCATCATTAAGGCAGTGAGTTCCTCCGATTGTGCTTCTGGAGAGTTGCTGCTTGCAGACTAAGTCTAGGCTGTGAATGGTTCAGACAGCTGTCATCTTCGGAGTTACTGCTGTAATTCTCTGAACCATTCACCACTCTGTCGATCTCATGTTCCTGCTTCAGGTCCTGGATTCCTTCATGAAGCTCCATCAACTGTTTTGCCAAGGACTGATTCTGTGAGCGCATTTCCATCTGTGAATTACATTTGAACTTATTTTAGCAGAGAAGCTAACTCAAGAATTTAAATGCCACAGGCCCACATATAAAAGAATAAATTACAGCATAATTAGGCCCTCTGCCCTCAATGTTTACTTTCAACATGGTTGACTCTTTTCATCAACACAATTTACTCGCATTTCATATCATTTTGATTTTCTTCATGGCTAAGGATCTTTATACAGTAAAACCCCCGGCATCCGGCACCTATGGGGATTGGTAGATGCCAGATAAGTGAGCTTTCTGGTTACTTGAGATTGCCTGTTGATGACTGGCCAATTTTAAACCTGTATTTTTAAAATATTTATTTTCCACAATTGTTTTGCCATTTACTTGAGGCTGCCAGTTGCTTGAATTCCAGATAATGGGGATTTTACTGTATTTTAATTTTAGTCTTGAACATGCTCAATGGCTGGATTCAGAGACATCTGAGGTAGGAATGTACAAGATTCACAGACTCTTGATTCACTGATGAAGAAATTTCATCCATATTAAGGGCAAATGAAATATATCAGAAAGTTAGAATTAGGCAAGGATTTAAGTCTTTGTTGATGATAAATGGAATGCTGAATGAATACAACCATTTCCAGGTTCTGGTAAAGAAGGATTTCTGATTTTAATGATACAGCTCAGTAGAAGGCCCTTCCTGCCCATGAAAACCCATGCCGCCCAATTACAGCACGTTTGGCGTAGCTGTAAATAGCACAATGCTATTACAGAGCAGTGACCCAGGATTAAATCCAGTACTGTCTGTAAGGAGTTTGTATGTTCTTCCTGTGGCTATGTGGAATTCTTCCTGTTGTTCCAGTTTCCTCCCACTCTTCAAAATGCACAGGGGTTGTAGATTAATTGGGGTATGTGGGCAGCACAGGTTCATGGGCTGTTACTGAACTATATTTATATCATGTCTAAAAGATTTGATCTTCCAACCTATACATTTTGGAGGGTGGGAGGTAACTGGAACATCTGGGAACTGGGAGAACGTGCAGACTCCTTACAGAGAACAGCGAATTTGAACCTGGGTTATGGGTGCTGTAATAGCAATATGTTAACCGCTATGTTATGTTTTTGAGACATCACTGAAGAGTATACAAATGTACCTTGATTCCAATACAGCGAAAATTCAGTTTCAAAATGTTAAATTTCAGAAATTAAGTCAATAATGAAGAAACGGTTGTTCCTCATTCTGCCTCACCCACAGAAAAGAGAATCTCAGGGTTGTATGTGATGTTATGTATGTTCTCTGATAATGACTTTGAAATCTTTTAGCTGTAGCTTTCAGTCTGATATATAAACAAGGACTTCAATCAGACAGTGTCTCATTTTTTGTCTTACTGAAACAAGAATTCAGTGCCAGGGAAATGCTTTGCATTATGCATTTTTTTATTGTCATTGTTTACTATCCTTGGGTTGTAATGATTGTTTGGCCAAACTGGCATTTCCAGCTCAGGATTAGTTGCTCTGAGATTGTGCTAACTAGCTCCTTTCTTGAAATCTATTATACCCGTTTTTCAAATGAGACACTAAAGCAAGACCTATCTGGATTCTAATTGATGTTATAAAAAAAACATGCAGCTTTATTTAAAGAGCAGGGAAACTCTCCCCAGTACAGTTACTGTATCATTAAAACAGGCACCTGTTAACTTTCACTTTTTTTGTGGATCCTGGCTTTTATCTGTTACATTTCCAGTGCCTCAAGAGTTTCTTTTTTAATTAGCTCTGGAGCAATTTGAAAGCCCTGATAAATTGAGAGGAGCTAAATTTTAATTTCAATTGAGTAACTTGCTGGAAACTTCAGAGGGGAGTATATCAAGTGATCAATCAAACTACCAACTATAGACAAGACAAGATAATAGTAATATTTTTGTTTTAGTCTGCTTATTGGCCATTATGGGAATGGTCTACAAAGGAACACTGGGCCTTCTACTTTGAGTTGGGGAATTACATTCCCAGCCACTCTGAATTTACTTTCCAGTTGGAGTGAAACACTCTAGTCTGCAGATGCTGTGATTGTAGTGAAAACACAGAAATGCTGGAGGAACTCAGGCAGTAAGCATCCATAGGAGGTAAAGCTATGTAACCGACATTTTAGGCCTAAGCCCTTCCTCAGGTTTAAACCAAGCAGTATTAAACAGAGAACAGTTTAGCCAATCACAGCTACTTATTTTACAAGTGGCTTCTGACCAATTTGATACCTAAGTGAACTGTAGTGCAAAGGATAGGGAATTCAAGGAAGGGTCAGGACCAGAACGTCGGTAATTTATCTTTACCTCCTGAGAACATTGCGAGACAGCAAGAATTCCTCCGGCATATCTATGTTTTGTCTACTTTCCAATTCCCTGTCTTAGCTGTTGAGACTTTTTCAGCTATGTTGGTCATTAGCAGGATGTTACGGGCCCAGAGGACCCCAAAACACAAAAGCAAGAGAAATTCACCAAGACAAATGGTTACTTAAACAAAAGTTGCTTTTAATTATCTTTAAACATGAAACAGGATCAAACTTTAACTTATTACTATTAACTTAACTTAACCTAACTTAACCCCCTTCTAATTCTAAATGCACGCGTATGTAAATGTATATGTAAGTTCAGAAAATTCTTTGATTCACAGTTCAATCTCACTTCTCACTTGTCCAAATTCACAAGTTCACTGGTATCAGGCAATTTTTATACTGTGCACAGAATTTAACATTTATGAATTTCATCAGGCTTTGGTGCTTGAAAGGTAAATGATTACTGCTCAGGAAGGTTTTTGTCAGTTTTCAGAGAGAGATTTTTGCTCATTGGACACCCACAACTGATTCCTTCTGATCAACCACTTCAGTGTCTTGCTGAAGAAACTTGTCCCATCTGGGTTTTCCAGATGATAACTTCTTTCTTTCAAGTCACCACAGAGTTCCTCTTCTGTTTCCCTTATTTCAAGTGAAACATTATACAGCCAACCATCTCCTCTTGTATGGAACACAAGGCCTTTGACCAGGGTGAACTAAGAATTCACAATCTATCTTCAAAATGGGGTTTTTCCGCAAGCTTGTCAGCTTGTCCTGTTCTAGTCCCAGCTGATGCTGCTGAACTGGAGAATTGAATTCTCTCTCTCTCTCTCTCTCTCAGAAAAAACCACATGACCACCTTAGAACAGCAAACTGGACTCAGACTGTGGCACCGGACCTAACCTTCCAAGTTCATTCATATGTTGCTTTCTAAAACAATAATCCATTACTCCATAGCATGTTCAATTAACACCTACGTGTGAAGTCTTTATAGGCATTCTTCAAAGTTTTTGCAAAGGCACCCGACTGTCTGGCTTGATCAGAGCTATGGCATTTTAAATGAGGTCTGTTTTGAAGGGTTTGTATGTGACCGACACTAAAAAACCTGCCACAATTTATCTCCTTTAAAACACATCTATATACAATATAAAATATAACGTAATCCGCCACAAGGATGCTAATACTAATATGACTCAAAGATTTATAGAAGACCCTTTCCATCGTTGACCCATGACCAACAAGAAGTGGCTCAGGAGCATCAAAATCAGGACGGCCAGCCTGGGGAATAGCTTCTTCCCACAAGTTGTGAAATTGATGAACAGTATCCTGTAACTGAGTAAATCATCTCAAAATATTAATTTATATTTATTTTAAATTATATGCTTATGTACATATGTGATTATTGTGTGTGTGTGTGTGTGGTTGAGTTGTATATGTCATCCGGGAAGAGGTTTAGGTGCCATAAGACTCATACCACCAGGATCAGGAACAGTTGATATCCCTCCAACATCAGACTCTTTATCAACAGACTCAATCAGGGACTCATTTAAGGGCTCTTACTTTGCACATTATTTATTATTGAAATTTTATTTTCCACATTGCATAGTCAGTTTGTTTATATTTCTTTCTTTTGCATATGTATCTTTTTTTGTTTACAGATTGTTTGCACTACCAATAAGTAGAATTTTTCCTGGTCCACAGGAAAAAGAATCTCAGAGTTGTATGTGATATCATGTATGTACTCTGACAATAACTCTGAACTTTGAACAGGTCAATGATAAATATACTTGAACTGATTTGGACTGGCCCATTAAAAAAATGTCAGTTTCTCCACCATGATTCCTATTGAGAATTAAAATCCAAATCTGTGAATCAGCAACTGATTTGCAACTTGACTCAGAGTAGCTGTGGCAGATTCCCTTTCCTGACAAGCATTAATGATACAGTTGGGATTTTAACAAAACTAACCTTTAGCATAAGCCACCATCATTAAACAAATTTATTTCAGTTCAGTATCACTAGTTTTGTTTGATTTCAGGTCTATTCTTTTCCAATTTGGAATGATAGAGAGACATGTAATCTACACTTCATATTGAACATAGGTTTATGAAAAGTGATTTCAAGTGGAACGAATCTACAACTAAAAATAGCATTTCATTCCTAGTGCTTTGAAATAAACTAAGAGAATCCTTTGTAAGTTAAAACATCGACAATATATTTTTGTTTCCTACAGATGATAAATAAACCAGCTGAGTTCTTCCAGTATTTCGGTGTTTTTACTACAATCAGAGTGTCTGCAGCCTCAATTAAACAAGAAAGCTTGGAGGGGTCTAGTGTAAAAGACCAATGTGCTGGATAAACTCACCAGGTCACGCAGCATCTTGAAGGACCCAGGTCTGAACTGTTGGGCTCTCTTTACTTCCTATGGATGCGGTGTGACCTGCTGAGTTTCTCCAGCACCTTTGTGTGTTGCATAAAACCTTTGTAATTTTTATTGCTTATTTTCACTAATGAGCAATATTCAAATAGATATTAACAAGAAATATTGCCCAAGTTAATTTACTCGATTATATTTGTTAATTTTCACTTATTTAAATCAATTCCTTCATCCCATTCCTTGAGTCAGACTGGCCCCATCCCCTTCTATATTCCTCAAACAATTGAACTTTATTCATCTGCTTCTCATTTTAGTCATAGTGTCGAATAGTTTATGCCACAGAAACAGGCCAATCAGCCCAACTTGTTCATGCTGACCAAGTTGTCTATCCAAACTAATGCCATTTGTCTGCGTTCATATTCTCTACCAGCCATTCTCAATGAGGGCCCTAATGTTCTTGCCCCACCCCCCATCCCGACCAGAGGGGCATAGCGCATTTAAGTAAAAGTCTTGTGTTCCTTTCTCCTCACATACAGTAATATAATTTTTTAATGATTTTTATGTAGTCGGTAGGAGAGAATTACATAAGAATCCAAAACTTCACAGGGAAAGGGGGCCAAAAGTTTATGGGCCCCCTTCCCTGTGGAGCAATCAAGTTTAGTTGGTTTCTTCCATACTTCTTTCCTACCGGTGGTATAAAAATATTTATGAGGTGAAAAGAAAACCAGACTTTTACTTAAATGTACTGTGGAGCCCAGGGGGGGCGTCAAGCCCATGTTGAGAATGGCTGCTCTAAACCTTTCCTATCCATATCCCTGTCCAAATGCTTTATTCCAAGCTCTAACCCAGATTGCCACAGTCTTTCTGTTTCTCCTCCACTTGCTGATCCAGGCTTGTCTGTGGCCTCTTCCTCACTTCACATGAAATGGATGTTCACCCTGATTACTTTCACATCAACTCAAACTAGTTCTGCCTAATTTGAAGCTCCCTTCCTCCATATTTAATCCTTAATATTCCCAGTCAATTCCCTATCCCTAACCCCAGACTCTGGTTAACACCTCACCCCCCACCACACCGTTTCCACCCCATCTCTGGCCACAGTGGTGTCACTTGGATTGGTGTCACCCATTGCAGTAACTCATGGTGCCACCACAATCCCCCCTCCCCCCACCACCAATGGGCTTCCTCTAGTACCAGACCATACAGAACCCTTAGTAATGTTTTTAGTACTACATTATTAGGACTAATGTTACTTGTAAACTTTAATTCCTGTATATCATTGAATGTAATGGCAATAGTAGTGAGATAAACAACTAGTACAATTAAAATGACACCTTTAAATTACAATGACATAGGCACAGCAGCAAAGAAAACAACAGCGCTTGCTTACAGCACTGCAGACGAAACCATGTGATTTGAAGCATCATTCCAATTGGGTAATATTGACAGCTCTGACCAAGGTTCAAAAAGTAAATTAGCATCGAGTTTGGGCCTTGTAGGTATATTGATACATGTAAGCTGTTGCTATAACTAACTATAGGAGTGCTTTTATAAAAACTAATACATTTCTGCAATAACAAAAATTTCATAGACAATCATGTTGGTGTCACCCGATGCGGTCGCAAACCCCAACCCCAGTGACGCCAGTGTCTGGCCAATTGTTTCTTCATCTCGTCTCTCCCCAGATGATGCACTGTCAATGAGTGATCATTCCGCCTGACACACAGCAAAAAAGGATCTCAGGGTTGTACGCGATGCCCGTATGTACTGTGACACTAAATCTGAATCTGATTCTGACTGAGTTCCGTCCTCCGTCGTCCTCTTGCTGTTCTGCGCTATCTCTGACCCATAAGAGCGGCGGGGGGACTCCCCACCCCCTCCACCCCCCCCCCAACCTCTCCAATCCTCTCGTCCCCCGTTCCCACACCGTGGATTCTCACCAGTTCCGATTTCAGCCGCTCCAAGCCCTTCTCCAGATCTGCCCTCTGCCTCTTACTCTGCGGGTCCCCGCCGATGTCGGGACAACTCTGCCGCTTGTGCAGCCCGGGCTGGTCGTCCCACTCCGCGAACCTGCTGGCTTTGGTGGAGAAATCTTTCAGCTTCTTCAGCACCAGGTCCATGTCGGAGCTTTTCGCCGGAGCAGGCTCTTGCCGTTCCTCCTCCAGTCGGCTGCCAGGCATTGACAAAAAAGAGTGTCTGGCGTCAGCAAGACGCTGCTGCCTGCCTCCCTTCTCCCAGTCCCATTGCCAAGTCCAGGCCGTGCTGTCAGAGCCACAGCACTTAAAGCTGCACCGAGAACCTCCAGTCCACGCAGGAGTGGCACCACCCTCCAAAACGAGCCACCCCGAGGCACATTCTGCCCCGAGGGTGTAAGGACCTGCAGAACCCAGTCACCGCCAGCACCTGCAAATCCATTGAAAGCTAGTCATCCCTCCATCTCGAGAAACTGCTTCTGAAGGAGATTGAAAGGTCAGTCTTCTTGGTCATTGATGGTAGGACAAAGTTATTGTCAAGCCGACAGGCTGCAACCGTCGATTCTCTCCTAAACAGGAAATTGGTTCTAAAAACAGAAATGTTGGACGAGCTCAGCAACCATGGACACTGCTGTACCTGCTGAGTTTCTCCAGCATTTCTGCATTTTTACTGCAATCACAGCGTCTGCGGACTTTTCCTGATTCACTCAACAAATTGGTTCACCGGGGGAACGATATCAGATTTATTGTCCGAGTACATACATGACATCAAATACAACCCCGAGTTTATTTTTTCCTGCGGGAGAGGCAGAATTTCCACTTATTGGTACTGCAAAAAAAATGTACACAGCTTATAAGTGTAAACAAATAATGAACTGTAAACAGATAACATGATTTAAACTGTGCAATACAGAGAGAATTTAAAAAATCAGTAAAGTGCAAACTAAGAGTCCTTTAATGAGTCCCTGATTGAGTTTGTTGTTAAGGAGTCTGATGGTGGAGAGAAACCAGGATCCAGTGCATTTAGTGGAAACTCAAGAGTCCTGAAGCAGATGTGGGCAATTCCTTCCACCACTACCCAGTCCCACCCTTCCCCATGCACTGAGTTTCTCCAGCAGTTTGCTCCAGTGAATTCAAGTTCAGGAGAAGGCCTTCCGTTCAGCAAGAATGTTGATTGTTCTCCTTGGAGTGAAGGTTAAAGAGAAATGATCAGAAAAGGAGAGGGGGGTTTATAGAGTGAATGAGAATAAAGGATCACCAGTGGGCAGAAGGTTCAGGTGCAGGGAGATTGTAGAATTAAGGGCATTGGCAGCAGGCAAGAGGGGAGATGAGAAGGTTCTTTTTTTTATTTACATGGCATGTTACTGTGATCTGAAAGGACACAGAGACACACATATTGTCTTATTTAAGAAGAATATAAAAAAATAATTTTTTTTTTAATAAGCAACGGAATACTGAGTGCCCCATTACAGGAAGGACCTGGAGGATTTGGGAAAGGGTACAGAAGAGGTTTACTAGAATGTCACCTTGTTTAGAGACTATGAGTTATGGGGAGAGATTGGACAAACCTGGGCTGTTTTCTCTGGAACGTCGGAGGCTGAAGGGCCAGCTGAGAGAAGTGTATACAATCAGAATCTTTTTCCCAGGTCAAAATCTTCACAGAAATTAAAGGGCATGCTCTTAAGGTGAGGCGCAGGGAGCTTAAGGCAGATCTGTGGGGCAAATATCTTACAAAGAGAGTTTTAGATGCGTGGAATGGGCTGCCAGGAGTAGTGGTGGAAGCAGTTCAAGAGGCATCTAGATAGACACATCAGAGAAAAAAATGTAATTTCTTTGTGGGCAATTCAGAGGAAGTTCACTGGGGCAGGTCACTGATTTGTAAGGCTTGTCTGACAAGGTTGGGACTCCCCTCATTGTAATTTAGAAGACTCCAAGGTGATGTCATGAAAGAGTCCAGATCAAGAGATCTAATATTAGAGTTGTCAAAATGTACAAATCAGACACAGGCCATCACATCAATGCCAATGTCTTTCTCAGCTACACTAATCTCATTTGCTGCATTAAAACCATATCATTCTATGCTTTGCCTATCTAAATGTCTGTCCAAATGTCTCATAATGCAGCAATTGTTTCTGATTTCACCACCACATCCTTTGGCAATATGCTCCAGCCCCTCTCAGGTTAAAAATTTACATAAAATCCCCTTTAAACCTCCCCTCACCTTAAAACTCTTTATGTCCTCTTGTTTTTGATATTCCCGCTATGGGGATTTTTTAAAAAACACCTAATACCTCTCATATTCATATATACTTTAATGGCTTCACTTCTCAGATTCATTCATTGTCTCAGAATAAGTGGACATGCATTTAAATTTTGGAGGGTGGGATGAAATAGGAGCACCCAGAGAAACTCCACATGGGTCATGGGGAGAACCTGCAAACTCCTCTCAAGACAGGTCAGATTTGAACCCGGGTCGCTGGTGCTGAAATAGTGTTGGGCAACTGCTATGCTAACCAGCTGTCCACGGAGATGAGAAAGAATTTCTTCTCAGGAGGTTCCAACTCTTTGAAACCTTGAACAGAGAACTGTTGGGAGCAGAAATGATGGGTATATTTGCAGAAAGATCTTTAATCCGTAAAAGAATCAAGGATAGTGGAGAAAGGGGAGGAATGTGACCTTGAGCACCTTTGGATCAGCTGAAACCTTGTTGAATAGTGGACCTGCCTTAAGAGGCTGAATGGTTTTAATATTGTTCCCAAATCATGACAGAATTGCATTGAACACATAAGCCGATTTCTTTCACCCCTGAATCTGGATTGTGCCCAGAGAGCACTCACATAATTCTAACATTATCTAAACTACACAACTTCTCTTGGAGATTTATTGCTCACCCTTTACATGCTCATGTTATGTTAGACAAGCTTCTATAAAAATCTAAACAAAGCATTGGGGGTCCTAATAATGTGGGCCTTTTTTATTTCCTTTTAAGTATGTATTAAAAAAGGGAGGAAGCTTTGAATGATAACTCAACAATGGCATCAGTTTCTCCATTAATATGTCCAGTAATCTTGCTTTTCAAGTTCAGGTTTATTTATCATCTGATTATACAAGTACAACCCGACAAAGCCACGTTCTCCGGTTTTTGGTGCAAAAATACGCACACATACAGACCAATGAGGCTTATGCAGTATGTATTGTATATATATATAAAATTAATAAATATTTTTGTGAAATAAATAGTAGAGTCTTGGATGGTTAGTATGAACAGTTCATTTTAATCATTCAGCATTCTCATTGCCTTTGGGAAGAAGCTGTTCCTCAGCCTGGTGGTTCTGGCTCTGATACTCCTGTATCTCTTTCCTGACAGGGACGTAAGCTGGATAATGACTGTGAAGAATTGCAAGCTTGACATCATCATGGGATCTTAGGGGATCTCAGCTCCTTTTATGGTCTCAACAATGCCAATCTTGTCGATCACTAATCTATGGTAGGTTGGAGGGGAGGACTCCAGCGTATATTTTCTACATGATCTTGCGTACTGCATTTTATTGCAATACTGGATGTTACTTGAAGAATATGGAAGTTTAGATAATTTTATTTTCCATATATTATACTATTGCAAACTGCTGTTGTAGAGATGATCTGTTTGAGATTTTATTCCTTCATATTAAGGACAGAAGGATAGTAGGGGGGAGGTGGGGATATCGTTTATTCTTTCTCATTGACGAATTGAAGAATAATAGAGTTGAAATCTTATTTTCAGTAGATCAGAACAACACTTGATTTTCAGTCTGGACATTCTCCAACTGGATGACATTAACATGGACTTCCCTGGTTTCTGCTAGCCTGCTCTCTGTTCTCCCTCCCTTCCCTTTCTCTTTGTCTTCTTTCCCTTAGCTTTCCATCCCTTCCCTCTCTATTCACAGAGCTATTCCCCCTTCCCCTGCTTGCTGCAATGCCCTCCCTCCCTTATACATCTATTATCTCCTGCCTTTGGGTCCATGCTCCTCCCTTTAACCCCTCCCTCCCTATCATTTTGTTCGGATATCTGCTGATATTTTTCTATACCTTGATGAAGGGGTCAAGCCAGAAATATTGATTATGTATTGTTATATAAAGTACAGGCATACCCTGTATGACACAGTTAATGTGTTCCAAGCAAGTTCAGTGCTATGGAAAACCACACAGTTCAAAGCATTATTACAATGCACTTTAATGTAATAGGTTCCAATCCTATAAAAGGATATATAAAACTGATCTTTATGGCAATAAGTGAACATTATTTATTTAAGAAAATATTTGTCTAACATAGTTTACATTTTTTTAGTCTTTATTTCATCATTCATATCAAATAGCATTTTGCAATTCTTGCCAAACTCGAATGCTTCTCTTGATGTTTGGTTCAACATCCTTAAGGTAATCACAAGCATCGTTGATTTTTCCAATAATTCTTTCATTGGCACTTCATTAAAATCTTCATTTTGTAGCTCATCTTCATATAAACATTGTTGACCATTTGAATGGGAGTTTCATCATCGTTCACTTGAATGCGGATTAAGGCATTGGTGCATATTGTCACAGTCCAAAGTTTCAAATACCACTTCTTTTCCAATCTCCAGTGTCTTGAGAGACAGTTGTAATTTGACCTTCAAAACTAGTGGTATAACTTGCATTATGCAGTAGAAGATCACACCAAACAGCTCTCATGCTTCTTGCACTCACTTCAAGCCATGATTCACCAATGTTTTCAACTGCATTCTTGATGTTATAACCTGGGTGGTGGAAAGATCCAAGGGGGTGGTGAGGGAAAGGGGGTGTTCCAAACCTTCCGTCATGTGTATTATTCAGTTTGCTGCAAAGTTTAATGAAGAAGCCAGTGCAGTCATTTTCTGGCCAGATTTGGGGTGGCTGTAGTGAGCAACATAAATGGCAACAAGGTGTTCTCGCGAAAGATGGTCTCGGTGGCTGCCATATTGCATTGGTGTCACTACCGCCCTCTCAGTGCCACCACTAACCTCCCTCTCAGCGCTGCCACTACCCCCCTTCACCGTGGCCACCACCCCTTCTCAGCACTACTACTAACCCTCCCTTTCAGTGCCACCACTAACCCCCCTCTCAACACCACCACTAGCTTCCTCAGCTCTGCCACTAACCCCCCTAACTCTACTCAGTGCCATCACTAGCCACCCCCCCACTCAGAACTGCCACTACCCAGCCCCCCACCCCACTCAGTGCCGCCACTACCTCTCTCACCCTGCTCAGCACTGTCACTACCACCCCTCCTGGCACTGTCACTAACTACCCCCCCCAGTGCTGTTGTATGGGGGGGGCACACAGAATGTGGCCTGGAGGTCAAGGGAACGGCACCCAAAAAAGTTTGGGAACCACTGTTATAACCTTTCCAAAACTGTGTTAAAGTTACAGAATTTTCTCCTGTTGTAGCTTTAGTGGCACAAATAATAAGCCTTGAACACCCTGAATCATTGATTGCAGCAATGAAGTTGTGTTAGGGGGCAAAAAAAATTGTTTTGACATGTTCATTCAACTCAAAAATAGCAGTTGAATGAGCTGGTTCATTGTCAAACAACAAAACATTTTTAAAATCCAAGTTATTATCTCTAAAGTAACATACGTGTTTGCAGGACAAAAATAAATTGGGAACCATTCTTCAAACAATTATCTTTTCTATTTGATCATTGTATTACAGGAAGTGCCCTTTTTGCTTCGCCTTTAAGAGTCCTTGGATTCTCAGAATGGTACACAAGCAGAAGCTTTAATTTGAATTCCCCAGATGCATTTCCACCAAGTAGAAGTGTCTTTCAAAACGTTATAGCCTGGTTGAGATTTTTCTTTCTCGACTAA
Organism: Narcine bancroftii; assembly: GCF_036971445.1. Taxonomy (NCBI): domain Eukaryota; kingdom Metazoa; phylum Chordata; class Chondrichthyes; order Torpediniformes; family Narcinidae; genus Narcine; species Narcine bancroftii. Next base: position 27,540,539 of record NC_091474.1, read on the forward strand.
AAAAGTGTGTGACGGCATCTTTTTCAAAAACAATCCAGTTTCATTAGTATTGAAAATTTGCTCATATTTGTATCTTCCTTGGTTAATCACTTCTTTTAATTCAGTTCGAAAGCTTGCAGCTGTATCACTATCTGCACTCACAGATTCACCAGTAATTCGAACATTATGAAATCCCATAAAATTTTTGAAGTTGTAAAACCAACCACAACTTGTTGAAAAAGTTTCCCCTTCATTTCCGCTTTCTTCCTTTTCTTTTAATGCCCAATAGTGGCTTATTGTTTTAACTTGAATTGTCATTTGATTTAATGGAATTATTTTCTGGTTGCAATCTTCAATCCAGATCTTTAAATGGTGTTTCATATTTTCCATTGCAGAAGTTCTATGTCTACAAATCACTCTAGTCATATAAGATGCTGCTACCATTCCATGCTCTTTAATTTTATCTTTACTCTTGATTACGGTTCAAACAGACGATTCATTTATGCTTTTGTCTCGAGCTATGTTAGCAAATGATGCAATCATCTTCATGTTGCTTAATAATTTCCTGTTTTTGCCCCAATGTTACATTTATTAGGTGTATCACCTTCACTACATTTCCTTTTTCCACTCATATGATTTGTAATGGTGCATTTTTATACAACACAACTAGAATACAGAGCAGCCACTGTCTTCCCACCATAGTCTAGAGCGATACTAATACAAGGTAAAGAATAATGATGTAGAATGATCACAGCCAAGCGTTAAATTATTGTTCCACTGTTGGTAACACAATACTTACAAAATTTAACAATTTTTGGTCATTACTATATTAAAATTATAAACCGCGTTATATCAAAACCCGCGCTATAAAAAAACCATGTTATACAGGGTTTTCCTGTACACTGTTTGACCAACTGAGTTTCTCCAGCATTGTGTTTTTACTTCAACCATGGTGTCTGCAGACATCCATGCTTTACTTCTTCAAGTATATTTTACCTTTGGCATTTGAACTGTCCAATGTCCTCTCTTTCCCAATGGCACAGCCAAGGTGGATTTGGTATATATATGGTAATAGACTTCAATTTAAATAGTTTAAATTCACTGATTCTTATTGCTCTTATCAGAATTTAAATACACCACAAGTAATGACACGATCTTAACTCTAAATCTCTCAATATCTGCTGTTTTATAACAGTACAAAAACAGCTTCTTTCCATCGGATTTCTGAACGGACTATGAACCACAGATACTACCCCATTTTCACTTATTTTGCACTAATTCATATTTTTTTTAATGTAATTTATAACACATTTCCACTTATAATGGAAAGAAATGCCACAAAAGAATGAATTTCATGGCATGTTTATAGAAATAAATTATGTTTCTGATTCCTATTTTGATTTCGGAACCAAGATGTTGTCTAAGAATACAGAATAGCTTTGGTTACTTAAAATTGAACCTTGTGATAGTAAACTGTGTGGACATCCAGTTTAGGATAAAGGGCATTTTCATCAATTTAAACAGTAAGATTTGAACATTTGTAGAAGCTCAGAAATCTTGTAAGCCGAGGGATAGAAACAGCCTTTATGTGGACATATAACTGAAAAGGATAGATACTAGACAAGTAACAATGGGATTAATGTGGGTGAAAGTTTGAGGAAAGTTAATACAAGGTCAATTGCAAATTTTATGAAAATGAATGGGGAGGGTTAGCCAGGGAGCTGGGTGCAGAGGAAGTGGTGTTGTGCCATCTTATGGGTTCTTAATCTAAAAAAAATGTGTTCTGGTTGACCTTAATGCTGCAGTCTCTCCATGCCTATAATGGTAACAAGAGTTGGGTTCCTCCACGCTGGGGCCATTAGCACATCTCCAGTTCTCTTCATCAGCATGGGTGATTGTGCCTTTAGTAGCTTTGATCTTTAACTCAGGGACTCCCCCTATAAACCTCTCTGCATGTCTCTTTTTCTTTCACAAAGTGCTCTTTAAACCTACTCCTATTTTACTACTTTATTTTCAAAGCCAGCACATGAAAAGATGGTGATTGTCAGGGTTATCATCAGAACTAATGCAATAACGGTGTGTGGTGACACAGTGGTGTTGCATTGACTGTGTTCAGTCTGGTTTACTTCAATTCCACTGTACAATACACCTGTAGCTCAGTTCATTTTCATTCAGCACAGCTATTAATTTAGAGGATTACACTGAATGTTATATTTTATAATTTGTATGTCAACATTATTCCTTTTTCTTTCTTTTTCAATCTTTTTATTATTATTATAATTTATAAACACATACAGTTCAAAAAGATATAAAAAAATACATAGTAAGTAATGAATTAATACAGAGATATTAAACAATAATATTACAGAATAAAAATATATCATAAATTTTTTTTTATCAGTTTAGGGTGTGAACTATCTCTAAAAAAAAAGATATAATTAATAACAATATATGAAAAAAGAGAAAAAAAAACCCCAAAAAAGAAGAAAAAACAAATCTGAATTAAAAAAAACTTTAAAAAAAACTTAAAAAAAAACCTACAGATATAGCTAAACCACGCCGATCACTCCGATCTCATCTTACAGCCCAATTATCATACATAATCATAGAAAGAAAACAGAGCCAGATCAACTCACCACAAATGAAAATATTGAATAAATGGTCGCCAGGTTAACTCAAACTTAGAAGGGGATTCATAGACAGAGTTTCTAATTTTCTCTAAATTTAAACATAGTATGGTTTGTTTACAAACAAAGAATTGAAATGCAGATGGAATATAATTTGTTACTTACATCTTCGATTGAAAACCAGCTAATTAGATCTAAATCTGATTTTTATGTGCATAGTGAGAAATCGGGTAAACTGTTGGCTAATCATCTGAAGAATATTTCAGCTAGACGCCAAATTGTGGAGATTCGCAAACAGAATGGAGAACTGACTGTTAACCAGGAAGAGATAAATCAATCTTTCCAAAATTTTTATACATCCTTATATAGTACAGAATCCCCTCAAGACCTTAGTAATATGTTTAATTTTTTAGAACATTTGAAATTCCCAAAAGTATTACCTCAAGATAACTTAGAATTAAGTAAACCCATTACAGATTCGGAGATCAATAATACTATTTTCTCACTGAACTCGGGGAAAGCACCAGGTCCCGATGGATATTCTGTGGAATTTTATAAAGCTTTTTCTTCTACTCTCTCTCCCTGGCTGATTAAGATGTTTGATGAATCTATCACATTGGGTAAACTACCACAATCATTTTACAGAGCTACGATTTCTCTAATCTTGAAAAAAAATAAAGACCCGACCGAATGTTCTTCTTATAGACCTATTTCTTTGTTGAATGTTGATTCTAAGATCTTCTCTAAAATTCTAGCGACAAGGCTAGAGAAGATATTACCATATATTATCTCTGAAGACCAGACTGGATTCATTAAAAATCGTTATTCCTCCTTTAATATTAGAAGATTGATGAATATTAATTACACTCCTTCACATAAGTCTTCAGAATGTGTTATTTCACTAGATGCTGAGAAGGCCTTCGATAGAGTAGAATGGCCTTATTTATTTACAGTTCTTGAAAAATTTAATTTTAGTCCGATATTTATATCTTGGATTAAACTTCTTTATAACTCCCCAGTTGCCTCGGTTTTTACTAATACCCAAAGATTGCCATATTTTCGATTATTTCAGGGCACCAGGCAAGGGTGCCCCCTTAGCCCTTTATTATTTAACTTAGCTTTAGAACCTTTGGCAATTGCTATCAGAGAAGCACCCAATATTACTGGTATTATTCGTTGCAGGGATATTCATAAAGTATCACTATATGCAGATGATTTATTGTTATATATTTCCAATCCTGAAAATTCTATTCCTGCAGTTTTATCTTTATTAGCCCAATTTAGTAATTTTTTGGGATATAAACTGAATTTAAATAAAAGTGAATTATTCCCTTTTAATGGATGGGTCCCTATTTATGATAGTTTACCTTTTAAAATAGCTAGAGACCATTTTATATATTTAGGGATTAAGATTACTAAAAAACATAAAGATTTGTTTAGGACTAATTTTTTCCCTCTATTGGACCTGATCGGCAGTTTACTTACCAATTGGTCACCATTATCCCTATCCATGATAGGCCGAATTAATGCTATTAAGATGATGATCTTACCTAAATTTTTATATATATTCCAAGCTATACCTATTTTTGTTCCTAAATCTTTTTTTGATAAGGTCGATTCTAAATTGTCCTCGTATATCTGGCAAAACAAGAATCCTAGATTGGGGAAAAAATATTTACAGAAATCCAAACTAGAGGGAGGGTTGGCATTACCCAACTTTAGAATTTATTACTGGGCAATTAATATTAGTTACTTAAGGTATTGGTTGAATTATTCAGAATTATCTCTAAATCCCCATTGGGTAAATTTAGAAATTAAACCGATACAAAATTTTTCAATTAGCTCTATTTTGGGAGCTGCTCTCCCTTTTACTCTTACTAAATTATATAAACAAATTGATAATCCAATGGCTAAACATACACTACGTATATGGTTTCAATTCCGGAGATTTTTTGGCCTAAGTCATTTTATCTTGGAAACTCCTTTTGTACTAAATTTCCTTTTTCATCCCTCTCTAATTGATCAAGCTTATTTACTCTGGAAAGTTAAAGGTATAACATGCTTTTCGGATTTATTCTTGGATAACTCTTTCATGTCATTTGAACAATTATCCATGAAATATGATTTACCTCGATCTCATTTCTTTCGATATTTGCAGATTAGGAGTTTCTTAGTTTCGACTTTACCCTCTTTTCCCAATCGGGAGACTACGACTGTTTTAGAGGATATACTATATTCAAAATTCCCTCCAAAAGGTGTGATATCTAAATTATATAATATAATTACAAAATTAAATTCTGGGACTTTTGAAAAGTTTAAAAATGATTGGGAAAGAGAACTCAACCTTCATATTTCTAATGAAAATTGGAATAAAATTCGGCGACTGGTAAACTCTTCTTCTCTATGTGCAAAACATTCACTAATACAGTTTAAGGTTGTTCATAGAGCTCATATGTCTAAATATAAACTCCATCGCTTTTATTCTCATATCGATCCTATATGTGATAAATGTCAATTGGAAATAGCTTCCCTTACACATATGTTTTGGTCCTGTCCCTCTTTACAGAATTATTGGAAGGAAATTTTTTCCATTATATCTACTGTTTTGAATATTGATTTACAACCACATCCCATTACTGCAATTTTTGGATTACCTATGATAGATTTGACTTATTTATCTCTTCCTGCGGATCGTATGATTGCTTTTCTTACACTAATGGCTAGAAGATCTATACTATTAAATTGGAAAGAGGTAAATCCTCCCACTGTTTTCCAATGGTTTACCCAAACATTATTCCTAAACATTTTTTCACTTTCCTTACTTCTTCTTGAGTTTCCTCTTTCAATAACTGCAAACTTCAGGCAATATTAATCATAATAAGATTAAATCTTCACTTAATATTATCTAAATCCATTGATTAGAAGGACTAATTTGTTTGGGAGTCACTTTCTTGCCTCCATATCTCTTAACCTATAGCCTCAATGTTCTTAAATATTGACAATTCCCTTGTGGAATGGAGAAAAATATAGTGTTAATGGATCTCAAGCATGTATCTTTCACTTCAACAATTCAAAAAAGTTAGTTCTCAGAGCTCTGAGACATCATGTGCATTATAGTAAAGTAAGTCTCTCATAATATGGAAATGATATGTTGAGCAATAATTCCTAAAGCTTTAGTGCTGTCTAAGAGTTCAATTCTCCTAAGTGAGAGGAGTTTGTGGAAGTTTGGTATGGCATCAGAAACACTGGCAAACTTCGACAGATATGTTGGAATAAGTGTGTTGACCAGCTGCATCAATAGACAATAGACAATAGACAATAGGAGCTGGAGTAGGCCATTTGGCACGTCGGGCCAGCACCGCCATTTTAGATCATGGCTGATCATTACCATCAGTACCCCTTTCCAGCCTTATCCCCATAACCCTTAACTCCGCTACCCACAAGAGTCTTATCTAACTCTCTTTTGAACATAGTCAGCGAATCCGCCTCTACCACCCTCTGTGGCAGAGCATTCCACAGATTCACACTTCTCTGGGTAAAAAAATGCTTTCTCATCTCCGTCCTAAAGGGCCTACCCTGTATTCTTAAACTATGCCCTCTAGTCCTCGTCTCCCCCATCATTGGGAACAAGTAATCAGACTTCACCTTGTCTATCCCCCTGATGATTTTGTATACCTCAATCATGTCCCCCCTCATCCTTCTAAACTCCAATGGATACAAGTCCAGTTTTTCTAGCCTTGCTGCATATGACAACCCTGCCATCCCTGGAACTAACCTTGTAAATCTGCGCTGCACACCCTCTATAGCTAGTATGTCCTTCCTCAGGTTTGGAGACCAGAACTGGACGCAATACTCCAGGTGGGGTCTCACCAGGGCCCTGTATAACTGCAGAAGGGCGTCTCTGTTCCTATACTCCAATCCCCTCTTTATGAAAGCCAACATTCCATTTGCCTTCTTCACAGCTTTCTGAACCTGCATGCTAGCCTTCAGTGACCGGTGAACAAGTACACCCAGATCCATTTGCACTTCCCCACTCCCTAGCTTGTCTCCATTTAAATAATACTCAGCTTTCCTATTACTTCCCCCAAAATGAATAACCTCACATTTGTTCACATTGAAATTCATCTTCCATTTAGCCGCCCACTCCTCCAGCCTGTCCAAGTCCCTCTGCATTTTCCTTACATCCTCCTCACACCCCACACCACCACCCAGTTTAGTGTCATCTGCAAATTTGCTCATGTTATTTATAATCCCCTCATCCAAATCATTAACATAAATTACAAACAACTGAGGACCCAACACCGATCCCTGAGGCACTCCATTCGTCACATCCTGCCATTCTGAAAAAGACCCATTTACTCCAACCCTTTGTTTCCTATCTCTTAACCAATTTCCTATCCATGTCAGCACCTTACCTCCAATACCATGCTCCCTGATCTTGCCCACTAGACTCCCGTGCGGTACCTTATCAAAGGCCTTCTGGAAGTCCAAATACACCACATCCACTGGCTCTCCCGAGTCCACCCTCTTTGTCACATCCTCAAAAAATTCCAGAAGGTTAGTCAAGCATGACTTACCCTTAAGGAATCCATGCTGACTAGCCCTTATACTATTATTATTGACTAAATGTTCTGCTATTTCTCCTTTTATGATGGACTCCAATATCTTCCCCACCACTGATGTCAGGCTAACCGGTCTATAATTTCCCGTTTTCTCCCTTCCTCCTTTCTTAAAAAGCGGCACCACATCAGCCACTCTCCAATCCTCAGGGACCTCCCCGGAATCTATGGAACTTTGGAAAATGTCGACCAGTGCCTCCACAATTTCCATAGCCACCTCTTTAAGCACCCTAGGATGCAGCCCATCAGACCCTGGGGATTTATCAGCCCTCAGTCCCAACAATTTACTCATAACCTCCTGCTTCTGGATCCGGATATCCATTAGATCCCCTACCTCCCCAGTAAAGTTCCCCAAGTCTCTTGGTACCACATGACCACTACCCCCTAACTGACTATAACCTATATCCTCCTTGGTGAAGACAGTTGCAAAGTATTTGTTAAATTCCTCTGCCATCTCCTTGTTTCCGGTAATAATTTCACCCTTGCCCATTTTCAAAGGGCCAATTTTAGACCGAACCAATTTCTTCCTCTTCACATACTTAAAAAAGCTTTTGCTATCCTCCGCAATATTATCTGCTAATTTCCTCTCGTACTTCATTTTCCCGTCTCTTATGGCTTTCTTAGTTACCCTCTGATGTTCTTTGAAGGTTTCCCAATCCTCTAATTTCCCACTCCGCTTCGCTATCTTATAATTACTCCCTTTGGACTTGATAATGCACTTGATTTCCTTAGTTAGCCAGGGCTGCCATTTGCATCTCCTAGAGCCTTTCCTCCACTTTGGAATAAATTTGTCCTGAATCCTGTGAAAAATGTCCATAAAAACCTGCCATTTTTCCCCAGTTGTCCTCCCAGCTAGTGTATCTTCCCATTTTATTTTGGATAGCTCCTCCTTCATAGCTGCAAAATTCCCTTTATTTAACTGAAGTACAGATGCTTCCGACTTCCTTTCCATTTCCCTTTCTAATTGCAGCTTAAAAGTAACCATACCATGGTCACTATTCCCTAATGGCTCCCCTACATCAAGGTCACTTATTAAGTCTGCGTCGCTGCACAGCACCCAGTCCAGAATCACAGCCTGCTACAGGGGCAACAATACCTCTGAGCAGAAATCCCTGCAAAAGGCAGTGGATGCAGCCCAGTACATCTCTCCCAAAACTCCCCCCGCCATTGAGAACATCTACATAGAACATTGTCATTAGAGGACATGCTCTGTTCCAGCTGCAACCATCATGAAAGAGGTATTGGTGCCACAAGACTCGTACCACCAGGTTCAAGAACAGTCACTACCCTCCGCCACCAGACTCCTAAACAACTGACTCAATTAGAGACTCTTATTTTGCTCATTATTGATTACTGAATATTTTTTCTTCTGTATTGCAGTCAGTTTGGTTACATTTCTTTCTTTCTTTACATTTCTCTCTTTTGAATATGATTCTTTTCTTGAATACAGTTTTCTGCATTATCAACAAGTAGACATTCTGCCTGACCCACAGGAAAAAGAATCTCAGGGTTGTATGTGATGGCATGTATGTACTCTGACAATAACTCTGAACTTTGAACAACAAATAGAATTCATTTTGCTTTAGGATATCAGAATCAGAATCTGAATATATTGTCATGAACAAGTCACAAAATGTGTTGTTTTGTGGCAGCATCGCATTACATACATTCATATAAGGAACTTTACAAAAATAAGTAAAAATACTGTATGAAAAGTCAAGGTAAGAGTGTATTTGGTTCATTGATCAATCAGGAATCCGATGGCAGTGGGGAAGAAGCTGTCCTTGTGCTGCTGAGGGCTCCTTTACCTTTTTCCCAATGGTAGCAGAGTGAAGAGGGTATGGACTGAGTGGTGGGAGTCCTTAAAGACATGCCCATGATGGAGTGAAGACTGGTGCCTGTGATGTCACAGGTTGAATTAATAAATCCCTGGAGTTTTTTTGCAATTAGATCATGGATGAGTTGGGCCAAAGGGCTTGTTTTCATGCTGTATAACTCTACAAGTGCTTTATTGTATAGTTTATAAAGATTAGATAGTATAAGCTTATTGCAATAATGTTACAAAGACTGTGCATGCAGTGTGCTTTAGGATTTTGTAAACCACTTTCCTCGCTCCCAGAGTGTGCTAAACTGTGAGTGACTTCTTAACCTCTTTTGCAATGGAGGCAAGATTTATTTGCAGTATTGAATTGAAGGGGTGGTATTAAAAAGGACATGGCATGATCCATCCCATTGATTACAACCCTGCAAACTGACTTGTAAGGCTGAAAGCTGGCAATGATGAAGATGACATATGGAGGATTTGGTTACATTGTGAATTGGCGCTTGAACCAGTTCCCAGGCTTCCAGCCTCCAGGATGGGAGCTCCAGCCTCTTGGCCTATGGAGTTCCAGCCGTCAGCCCCAGAATGGAGTTCCAGTCCATAACCCCAGAATGGAGTTCCAGTCCATAACCCCAGAATGGAGTTCCAGTCCATAACCCCAGAATGGAGTTCCAGCCTCTTGGCCTCCTTCAGCTCCAGCATCTCAGTTCCAGGATGGAGCTCCAAGATCTCGGCCCCAGAATGGGGCCCCAGGGTGGAGCTTCAGCGGCATCCCAGAGGCTCCAGCATCCCCGCTGCCCCTTCCGCCTGTTCCTCCCCACCCTCTTTGCCCCAGGACGCAGCTTCAGCTCTCCTGTGCCAGAATGGATTCCCGCTTTCGCTCACATTGCAATGTTCCGATGGAGCTACAAGGCAGCGATTAAATCTCAGAAGCAACGCTTTAGCTGAACCAGGAGCTCCTTCTGGTGGAGATTTCAATGCCGATCACATCTGGGGAAGTATGACCTTCTCCGTGAGGAGCACGCAGTGAGACTGCCCGCCCTCCTTTTAGATCCATTACAAGCCAGGGGCGCCGACCGTCTTCTATTGCACAAATCAATTGATGAGGCATCTTTGCAAGGACTCGGCTGCCGTCCTATCCCGTCCCCGGGGGTTTTGACATGCATTAGGGTTTCGGTTTCCTCCCGGTTCAAAGGTTCCTTTTATTGACAGATTATAATACAATAAAAATGTAATATACTTGATAGTCTACAACTTTTTTTCTGCTGAAAGGCAAACAAAAAGTCGGCACGAACATTGCCCCGGCGCCCCTTACAATAAGAGAAAGAATAATATTGAGTCGTACGTCAGCAAAGGTCAAGAAGGGAGGTTATCTGAGTGAATATTCATGTGTGTTGGTTTTTCAGTTCAAAGGGGGCACAGCGAAGATGTATAATGTGAACGAAGTTGTATTGACGCTCAATAAATATATGTCGGGGGAAACAAAGTAAGAGAAAGAGAAGCAAAAGAGAATCCCTTCAGAGACACTGAGTGTCCAAGGATTCACCTCCAGCCCTCCTGCAGTGACACAGACTCCAGTTTAAACCATCGCTCCAGCTCCAAACGATCAGGAAGCCTAATTCGGGGGCTCTTTCTTTGATTTATTTGAATGGAGCTGCGTTTATCAATAAAAGGAGATGGTTTATTTGCAAAGAGAAATTACGGTGAGGTGGGGGGGGGGGGGTTCGTTGTGAGTTGCTTGTAAGGGATGTCTGCTTTTCCTTGTGCTCTCCCTGGAGCAAAAAAAGGGTTACGTGTTGGGGTTAGGGTGGTCTATCCGAAGTGGGCTGGTGTGCGTGTGTGTGTGTGACAGGAATCGGGGGTTTGTTTGCAAGGAGATGTCTCTGCAAGGGCAGAGGTTGCGTGCCAGTAAGCTGAAGGTGCGCGCTGTGTCTGAATAAAGAAGTCAGCGGGACGTCAGAACGGATCAGCCCGAACTCACACTGAATCGTGGGAAGCTCACGACCGAGGAGGAGGAATCGAAGCACACAGGCTGAATGAATCAGCGATGCACCGCACGCATACCCCTGTCGGGGTGGGGGGGATTGACAAAGAACGTCAAGTGTTGAGAATAACCCCGAGGGACCCGACAGCGTTTATTCCAAGATCCTCCTTCCGAGCCTCAGTATTGTCAGGTGGTTGGGGATCCGGCCTCCTGGGTTGGAGGAGGTAGTTGGCAGAGTCGAAATAGTTAAAGGATTATCGGAGAAGAGAGGGGCCCTTGGAGCAGGAGTCAGCAGATTGCTCCGAAATGCGACTTGCATCGCGGGCGGGCAGCGCCTGGCTCCGGGCACCACGGCGGTTACTCGCGAATCTTGCAGTGGCCCGTGACGGTGTGTGACCGGTTGGAGGGCGAGCAGTAGCAGTGAGTGGTGAGTTGCCGACGGGAATTAAGTTGCTGACAATATTTCCGTAGGTCTTGAAATATCCTGCAAACCTTACCTCCCAATTCCCTGAGTGGGCACATAAATCTCTGAACCGGCGGGGACTATTCCGCCGGTCAACTCGGCCCTGGGAGTGTGGGATGCAGGTGTCACCGCCCTACGAACAGATACATGGCCTGAACCCAAGCCCTCTCGCACTGCCGCTGACGGACGCCATTGTAACAGCGCTTCTCTCTCTTTCTCTCTCTATCCCCTCCCCCTCTCTTTCTTTTTTCTCTCTTTCTCTCTCTCCCCTCCTCTCTCTTTCCTTTTTTCTCTCTCTTTCTCTCTCATCGCCTCTCTTTCTTTCTCTCCCCATCTCTCTCACTTTTATTTCTTTCTCTCTTTCCCCCTCTGCCTTTCTTTCTCTCCCCATCTTTCTCCCTTTCTTTCTCTCTCCCTTTTATTTCTTTCTCTCTTCCCCCCCCCCTGCCTTTCTCTCTCTCTCTTTCTCTTTCTTTCTCTCTCTGTCGAAGGCGCGCCCCTGAACTGGAGCCCTAATAGGGAACTGGGAGCAGATTAAAATCTTTCAGCTATGAATGAGGTTCCCGACATCTCACTATTCTGAGATTCCCTTGAAGATGCGATTAATGAAACAACGGTACGGAAGAAACTTTGTGTATCTATGTTTTCAGTTGAATAGGAGAATGAAAATGCGCGCAGGACTACGGGAAAATTCCGGTGGCCGCGGGTGCGGTGTCATCGGGAGATCAGTTGTCAGGTCCAAGAGCCGCTGGCACACCTTGCCCTGTCAGTCAGACGTTATGCTGATCTTGTAGCTGTTACTCTGTTTAACACCTGAAGGGCCCCTAAGGATAAAGGATTTCACTTCTACCCTTGTTTCCCCTTGCTGCACCACCTTGGAATCCGGGATTCAACCAGCGCTACAAATGGGGATGCAAGAAATGAAACAATAAAGAAGAGACGGAGAAGGGAAGAGCGGCGGAGCCTTACTGTAAAATGTCTCCTTGTGAAATTAAAAGCGTTTGGGAAGCAAGGGGTTAAAGAGACCGAGGCAGGTGAGCAAGAGCTGAGGGCGTTTTAGTGCATGGCATCTCCCGCAGTTCATCAGCAAGGTGGGTCGGTCGATGCGTCCTGGTATCTTTGAATGGATACTAAATTTATCTATCAAAGTTTTTTTTTCTAGTGGCTAGCTTCACGTGTAAAAGGCTAAGATCATCAATGCTTTGAACATAAGCAAAGGAACAGGCTATTCAGCCCATCGTGTCTTCTCCCTATTCAATCATGAGCTGATTCATTTCCCCACTCAGCCCCATTTTGCCCATCCTCAGCATAACCATTGATGCCCTGACTAAACAAGAATCTATTAATCTTCCCCTTAAATACACCCAATGACCCTAGCCCCCATAATCGCCTGTGGCAACAAATTCCACCGATTCATTACCCTCTGGCTGGATAAATTCCTCCGCATCTTTGTTCAAAGTGGACGACCTTCGATCCTGAATTTGCGCCTTCTTGTCCTAGATTCTCCCAAGTTTCGGGAGGTGGTTGTATTGTTGGTGTCCACAGGCTGATACCACCACAAGTGTACAAGCACAGCCTTTTAGGCCGTAGAGGTTTGGACCTCGCAACCGAGTGTTTGGGTGTTTGGGGTCGGCGGTCCTGGGGGTCTGGATAGCTTGGTTTCAGAAGAAGGACTTGTCAACAGCTCTCACCTTGTGTCCGGTTGCAGGGTGATTGCGAAGCATCGCTGGGATGTACACGGCAAACGATTTCCAATGGCGTCTGCAGAATGCTATCACACCCTAGAAGTGATCGGCAGCGATCTCCAGCTCGCTCACCATGGCTCCCGGCCTCAGCTGACGGTGAACGGCGGCGCGGGCACTTCATGCAACCGTAAGCTTTCAGCACCGAGGCCAGCTCCGCCGTCCAGTGGGGACCAGCAACAGGAGACGTCCTTCATTGCCCGCGCCGACCTCCTGAGTGACCACGCCTGCAGTCTCCCGGCCGCCAACAGGCCAGAGGCGGAACCCACCACCCACTGCAACCGGGAGAGACCCCAGGAAACTTCGCCTCGCTCCGAGGAGGAACCCGAATCCGAGGTGAACGGGCAATCGGTTGACTATGGCTTCATGGTAGCTCTGGTATTCCTAGTAGCTGGTATCACCTTGGTCGTTATCGCTTATGCCATCCCGAGGGAGTCCAAGGTGGACCCGGATACAGTGTCAGCCCGAGAGATGGAGAGGCTGGAGTTGCACTACGCCCTATTGGGCTCTCACTTAGACAAGTGTATCATCGCTGGCTTAGGGCTGCTGACTCTGGGGGGCATGTTTCTTTCTCTCCTTCTCATGGTCTCCATCTGCAAAGGTGACCTGTACGGCAGGAGGAACTTCATGGTAACTGGCAGAGCCGGGAAGACCTACGGCTCCATCAACCTGAGAATGAAGCCTTTGGACGCCGAAGGCCATCAGTCCTTGGTGGAATGCGAGGTGATCCAAATGTGCGAGACCGGGTCCTGAAGAACCAATCCCTTCCAACACTTTGTTCCTTCTATCGTGGGAGTTTCCACGGCGTCCCTTATGACGGGAATATTTAAATGCATGTATTTATTATACATTTTATTTGTGATGCAATGCAACATAACATACTCGGGATTTATACCCTGAAACCTCGGAGCAAACCTGGCATTCACCAAACTATGCCAGTCATCATCAATGCAATAGACGCAGTCCTGGATCAGGACTCATCTCTCGGTAAATGTAAAAGGGGCTATAGTTGCTAGGGGTTGATAGGTCTCTCCTTGGGTAGGACCAGCCCTATAGATTGGAGTAATGTTGACAGGCCTTCGTAGGTCTAAAAACATAACATATTACCACACTTGCACATTCCTCTCGATCCCACACAAACTCATAGACACATATTAGCACACAAACGCTACTTGGTCAATCTGGACCAGACAGAGGCTTTGGGGGCTACAGCACATTTAAGAAGGCACGGATTGAAATCATAAAATATTACATACTTTTTGTGTAGTTGATAGGAGAGGAATAAGGAAGAAACCAACTAAACTTCACTGCTTCATAGGGAAGGGAGTGGAACACAAAAGCCTGAAGACGCTGTGATTGTAGGAAAACACACAGTAAATGCTGGAGAAACTCAGCAGGTGTCGCGGCGTCTGCAGGAGGGAAAGATGTATATTACCGACATTTTGGTCCTGATCCCATAAACTCTGAGGATTCCTAAGTTGGGGGGGGGGGGGGGAAGGTGCGGGTATAGCCAAAGAAAACTTGAGAATGGCTGATCTAGTCCAAGCTAACAATTTCATACATAGTTACCAGAGGATTTGATCATACAGGAGTTTGATTATTATACCCTTGGACAGATTGCATCTGAAACATTCCGGATTCCAGAAAATAAATGAATGTTTGCCACCTTTTATGATTCCAGGATATCTCCCAGAGCTTCCTGAACTATACTCACCATTATCGTGCTGTGCCAACTTGCACTCTAAGGAAGTTCAAGTCTAAGTTTATGCCACAGGTACTAAGATCCTCTTATAAACAACGCTCCAGTAAACAACAACGTGATAATAATGATTGTTTTCTGAGAGAAAAGCATTTTCCAGGTCTCTAAAAATCAATCCCTTGTTAGTCATGGGGTTGAAAAAGAGATGAGGCTCAGCTTCAACATGTTGAAGAATTCAGCATCCCTCTGTGTCATGCAGTGTATATCAGTCCATTTGTTTTGTCCTAAGTTGGGACATAACTCTCTCATGAACTGACCCAAGCTAGTGCACCACCACTGAGCCACAACATCGTGTGCCAACTGGATTTGACCAATCTTGGAGTAAAATATGAGAGTCTGCAGTCATCATGGTTGAAATAAAAACACAATGCTGGAGAAACTGGTCAAAGAGTGTATTTTATATAGCAAAGATGAAGATACATAACCAACATTTCAGACTTGAGCCCTTCATCAAGGTTTGAGCAAAATGTAGAGTTCAGGCGCCTGCCTACATTTTGCTCATATCTTGATGGAGGGCTCAAGCTCTCCAGCATTGTGTAATCTAGGTTTCACACAGATTAGTTCCCACAACCATAACATCCTGTAAACACTGTTTCCACAACAAGCTCTTTATCAAGCAGGATGCCACATCATCTGGATTTAGTATGGAATGAATAGCCTTAGCCCTTGGACCCTCCCATCTCCCTTTAAATTCCCTCTGACTCCTTATCCTCCACCTTCCCCCCTCTGACCTTTGCCATCTGCTACCTTCAATGACTAACCTCCCAAACCTCTATCTCCCCCCACTGTCTTCCCCAACCTTCCATTCCGCCCCCCCCCCCCCATATGATCCCCCCACGTTTTCCATTTGGTGAGCTCTTCCCTGTCTCCCCATCACCTCAGCTTTTTAAAAAATCTTGTGCCATCCCACCCCTATCCTCCTAGATCCTCGCTTTTGGTCCTGTGCTCCTCCCCGTGTCCTTCCCTCCCCTAGCCCACCATTTTATTCAGACATCTGCCTGCTTTTAGCTCACTCCTTGAAGAAGAGCTCAGGCCCAAAACATTAGTTATGTATCTTTATTTTTGCTATGTAAAGAACATTGTTTGACCTGCTGAGTTTCTCCAGCATTTTTGTGTAAACCACCACTTACATTGAGCTATACCTTACCAAGGCTTCAGCAACATGTTACTGGTTTTCCAAATGAGTATGTCATTAAGGGTTATGTTATAGTGCAACACAAATCCATTATTTGATATATGTTTAAAAGATAAATAACACTGGACAACAATTTTTTTCAAAAAGTTTGTTTCCTCAAAAAATGGGGATTATGATAAACTTCAAGCTGAACACAAAGATAATTTCAGATGTGCTGTATCACATAGGAAGTTGAAGAAACATTAAATTAGATTTTATTGAATTTAGCATGTTTAATCACACAATGATGTTGACACATTACATTAGTTTAATTGACCTAAAAATGTTTTGTCGCTGATTTTCATTTGTACTCAGCATCTGATGCCTCTCGTGTCAGTGTCCAACAATAGTTGGCCAGCATTGATGGATTCCTGTTGCCCTGATATTATTTTTCCATGGTCACAATGTCCTGGTGAAATCCTTCACCATGTTCGCCACTGACTGTTCCAAGATCAGCAGGTGCGAATGCAGAAAATGAATTTTCAATGTGTTGCACTTCATGGTGTTTTATGCTTGAAATGGACTTAAAATATGACGGGAAATCACAAAAATAGGTTATATCTAAAAACAGTACATGATAGGAAAATGTTAAGGTGAGTTTTGTGATCAGCAGCCCAAGATCCATAAAATGCACCCAAACGTGTTCAGGAAGCAAAATCTTCATTGTCCTGTGTAATCAATATTCTATTCCCAGTATTTGTGGTTGGCAGCCAAAGGATTAAACAGATTTTTCTTATCTTTTTATGTAGACTGGGACACCAGTTTAAAGTATTACATGTAATTTTACAGTATTTTCATGGACAACCTTACAGATAATAATAATGTGGTTAAACATGAACACCAATGCTATAAAAGAGGTGGATTTCTTTGGGAGTTCTCGTGTTAATCCTGTATTACTAGCAGAAAAATCACAAAACCTTAGAAATATTGCATTAGCTACATATAAGCATTATTTCTATGGATCATGTGGATCCTCCGCAGAACTTGCTGTGAATGAGTGGGGAACCTCCATGGAAATTTTCCCTCACTCAATCATTCTGATTGGTTTCAATCTCCAGCCACTCTGCCTTTAGAGTGGAAGTAATTCAAAAGAATGCTAGTTAAGTATTTTACTGGCAATTTCAGCACTTTTATTGCTTATCTCTATTACCTTTGAGGAAGCTAATGGTGAAATGCCTCTTCAGACATCTGCAGATTTTCAGAAGAGAGGTCCCACAATATTATAATGTCAGAAGTTCTGGGAGTTTGAGAAAGCAACAACAATTGGGTGCATCCTTTCATACTTCACTGGAAAATCCTTATAGTTCACTAACCATCAATTGCTTAAACAAGACTGAACCTTTTTTTTTATTTACAGCATGGTAGAAATCGATTCCGGCCATTTAAACCCCATGCCGCCTCATTACACCCAAATTAACCTACAGCCCCAAACGTTTTGGAGGGTGGGAGGAAACTGGAGCACCCAGGGAAAACACATGCAGACATGGAGAGAGTGTACAAACACCTTACAGACAGCGCTGGATTCGAACCCTGATCACTTGGGCTGTAACTAACCATGTCATGCTCAGCTTTTATCTTTTCAGACATGGAATCTGTGTGCTGAAAATAGGCTTGTGTGGATTTCATTAGATTCATCTAAACCTCTTTATCTTTACTATGGCTTAATCTAAAAACACATACTTTTCCTTTACTATACTTTGTACAGACCATGTTTCAGGCATCTCATGACTCAGAGCTCTGACGTAAGCGTGAGAATTAGTCTCTTCCCTATGTGGTGCCTGGTTTTAAAATTCATGCAACAAATAGGTTGATGGTTCTTGAGAAGAAAGAAAGGGAAAGACATCCAAACACTGCCCAAGGAAATCCTACTTGAAAAGACATTTCTAGAGATGATAATGCCAAGCTAACATTCATTGTCTCACGTGTAAAGTAGCCCCTGTACTTTGCAGTTAGTACCCTTGGGAGGGGGAAAAAATGGAAAACTCTAACAAGTGTGGAAAAGATTTGTTATTTCACAGAGACAGTCAGAAAAGCCTTTGCAACACTTACCCAACAGTGTATTGCCCCAATTGAAAAATATGTATAACCCCTCACAAGGTCAAACCATTTCCAAAAAAAAAACTGTACATACTTTAGTTTTAATATGTTCAGAAATCCTAGGGTCAGAAAATATATAATATATATTGTCTCTAAATTATGCAATTAGCCTGAGGCTCTCTTGTTATTCTAACAGATTCACTGTGTACTGGACAGTACCAAATCATACTGCTGTACTCCAGAGTCCATTACACACACACACACACACACACACACACACACACACACACACACAAATATATAAAACTGACTGTTAGTGGGTAGGAGACTGAGTTTTTTTAAAACCTTTTTTTAATGGTGCAATATTTCAGATGTGTAAATTAATTTCTCAAGCACATTCTGCTGGCAGGGAATGTAATGTTCTCTCCTCGTAAGAAGCGGTGATCTTTTGATAAAACACTACAGCTTCTGAACTGTAGGTTTTATTATGATGCTTGAAAAACTTATAAGATGTTTTTTTTTAACTTATTCATGTTTGGTGGCATTTCTCAGCATAATCACTTTTTAATCATTTTTAACTGTGTTGTAATCAGTGTTCTGCTGTGCCTACAAACATCACGATATAATAAAAATGTAAATGAGCGAATCCTTTGATTCAACTTTCATTTCTTTTTTCTTTCCTGGGGATTATTGATTTTTCAACGTGTGAAGTGGTAGCACTGGAACGTTGAATCTCTAACATTCAGTGCTTTGACCAGAAGAAAAATCACAGATTCTGGTGAAGAAACAGGAAAAGGGAGTTGCTCCCAAGATGAAAAGAGCAGCGATCTTAGTGAATAGGAGAGCAGATTCCTATGGCACGTTCCCGCTCCTACTTCTTGTTCTTATCACTCTCCCACTGGTAAATCTCTCTTCAATGCATAGAAAAGTTGTGAGTTAACATTATATTCAAAGAACTTGAGCAAAAACAAAAATTAGTACAAATGCTCCAATACGTCCTATTGATTAAACATTAAACTGAAACTCCAGCATCCCTCTCAGACAGGTGTAGAAGAGCTGAGTGGGTTATTTCATGGAAGAGATAATGAACTCTACCTAGTTTCAAGATTATATTTTATTCCTCAATCAGCATCACATTGAGGCACCTTGTTCTGTATATATTACGTGCCAGCTTTTTCATCGCATGTTGGAGGTAGTGCTACTTGATGTTCTGAGACTGAGAAAGATTGCATCTATGTAACCTGGGTAAAGTAAGAAGAGATTGATTGAATGCATTTAACTTAGACAAATGCCAAATGAGGGACTGTGGTGGGTTAAACCAGGCCAGGACAAACACAGAGAATGGCAGAAGCCTAAACAAGTGTTACTGAGCAGAGATACCTTGGGGTACAAGTACATAGTTCTCTAAAGTGATGGCACAGGTAGGCAGCGTGGAGTCTGCGTACTTTCAGAGAACCAAAGAACATTACAGCACTGAAAACAGGCTCTTTGGCCCTTCTAGTCTGTGCCAAACTATTATTCTGCCTAGTCCAATTGACCTGCATCCCTCCACACCCCTCCCATACATGTACCCATCAAAATTTTTCTTACATGTTAAAACTGAGCCTGCATTCAACACTCCCACCACTTTCTGTGTGAAAACAAATCCCCTAATGATCCCCCTAAATCTCCCCTTTCACCCTTAACCCATGCCTTCTATTTTGTATCTCACCTAACCTTAGAGGAAAAAGCCTACTTGCATTTACTCTACCTATACCCCTCATAATTTTATATACCTCTATCAAATCTTCCCTCATTCTTCTACACTCCAGGGAATAAAATCTTGACCTGCTTAACCTTTCCCTGTAACTCTGCTCCTCAAGTCCCAGCAATAACTGAGTAAATATGTTGAGGTATTGCGTGTAGGGTTTGGAATGTCATGTACAAATCATTGGTTAAGCTGCATTGTGGACAGTTTTGATCTCCACACTATAGGAAGGATATAATTAAGGTAGAGCACTTATAGGAAAGATTCATGGAAAAATTGCCTAGATTGGAGGCCTTGAGTTACAAGCAGAAGATGGATAGGTGCAGAATGTTATTCCTAGAGCAAAAGACACTGAGGTATTCAAAAATATGATGAACATGGATAGGGTAGATAGTCACAGTACTTTTCCTAGGGGAGAGGAGTCTAAAACTAAAGAGCACAGGTTTAAAGTGAGATGGGAAAGATTTATCTGAGGGGCAAGATTTTCAACCAGAGGACATTGGGTATATGCAATGACTACCAGAGGTGGGTACAATTACAAAGTTTAAAATCATTTGGATAGATATATTACAAAACCTTTTTGTGCTATGCACAAAACCTCCAACTTTAGTGTGATCTACAAACTTTCTGACCCATCCCTCTACCTCTTTGTCCAGGTCACTCATAAAATCACAAAGAGCAGGGGCCCTAGACAGATCCCTATGGAACTTCATTAGTCACTGACTTCCAGGCAGAATATCTTCCATCTATTACCACCCTCTGCTTTCTGCAGGCAAGCCAATTCTGAATCCACTCAGCCAAGGTTCTATGGATCCCATATCTCATGACTTTATGAAAGAATCTACCATGGGGGAACCTTGTCAATTATCTACTAAAATCCATATACACCACATCTAATAATGTTAGTGATGTCTCTTTGGCTTGGCTTCGCGGACGAAGATTTATGGAGGGGGTAAAAAGTCCACGTCAGCTGCAGGCTCGTTTGTGGCTGACAAGTCCGATGCGGGACAGGCAGACACGATTGCAGCGGTTGCAAGGGAAAATTGGTTGGTTGGGGTTGGGTGTTGGGTTTTTCCTCCTTTGCCTTTTGTCAGTGAGGTGGACTCTGCGGTCTTCTTCAAAGGAGGTTGCTGCCCGCCAAACTGTGAGGCGCCAAGATGCACGGTTTGAGGCGTTATCAGCCCACTGGCGGTGGTCAATGTGGCAGGCACCAAGAGATTTCTTTAGGCAGTCCTTGTACCTTTTCTTTGGTGCACCTCTGTCACGGTGGCCAGTGGAGAGCTCGCCATATAACATGATCTTGGGAAGGCGATGGTCCTCCATTCTGGAGACGTGACCCATCCAGCGCAGCTGGATCTTCAGCAGCGTGGACTCGATGCTGTCGACCTCTGCCATCTCGAGTACTTCGACGTTAGGGGTGTAAGCGCTCCAATGGATGTTGAGGATGGAGCGGAGACAACGCTGGTGGAAGCGTTCTAGGAGCCGTAGGTGATGCCGGTAGAGGACCCATGATTCGGAGCCGAACAGGAGTGTGGGTATGACAACAGCTCTGTATACGCTTATCTTTGTGAGGTTTTTCAGTTGGTTGTTTTTCCAGACTCTTTTGTGTAGTCTTCCAAAGGCGCTATTTGCCTTGGCGAGTCTGTTGTCTATCTCATTGTCGATCCTTGCATCTGATGAAATGGTGCAGCCGAGATAGGTAAACTGGTTGACCGTTTTGAGTTTTGTGTGCCCGATGGAGATGTGGGGGGGCTGGTAGTCATGGTGGGGAGCTGGCTGATGGAGGACCTCAGTTTTCTTCAGGCTGACTTCCAGGCCAAACATTTTGGCAGTTTCCGCAAAGCAGGACGTCAAGCGCTGAAGAGCTGGCTCTGAATGGGCAATCTGCTAAAATCTGGCAGGTTTAAATTGCCAAGCATGCTTCTGCACCTACTTGCCAAATTAATTTTATCTTCCTTTATCCTTTATAATTTAGTCCCATTCTTCTTTCTGGAGTAAAAAGATCTCAATTTAACCAGTAAGGTAAGTTGTGGCAATTGAGAAGGTCTCCTTTAGCATCTGGCATCAGGCAGCAGGTCAATTAGCAGGGGCTGTAGCAATCAGCTGCCATCCACGCTCTGCAGTAGATTGAGAGGTTACTGACACGTTAGCATGAACCTTAATGAACTCGTTGCTTATCATTCAGTCTGAACCAAGACCAGAATACACGTGTTATTCACCTTTCCCCTGACTGGGAGAGAAGTGAATGTGTCAAAATATTAAACTAATTACCATCTAAATGGAACAGCTTCTTAAACTTTATGCAATTATGCGCCAGAGAGTGATTTATCTCTGTGCTCATGTCGCAGATCTGAGGTGAATCTCATACGCAGATGGGCACCACCACACTGCAGGAAAATCTAATTTAAATAGTGGAAGCAGTTAGATATAATTTGACAGCTACATCCCATGTCATCGGAATGGTGTAGAGCTGAAGGTAATTTAGCTGAAGATACGAACACTCACTAATCATACATGCAGTAAGATTCAGAGCCAGGAAAGTCCTGGGGGAGATTGGTGTTATACCAATCACAGGCATTGTCGCTAGGAGACAACATATTCTTCTTCTTTAGGAGGGATTGATATTTATTTAAAAATCACACACACTGCAGCTTCAGAATTTATCCCCGACCTGCCAGAACAATTAGCAACTGGAATAAATGAAAGCATATAAAAATAAAGACAACTAGCATTAATCTAGGGGATTTTATAACCTAAGCACAATGCAGAGTGATTTTCAGCCAAGGACGTGCTGTTCTAGTGCATCAGTCAGTGGATGATATGGCAACAATCAGATTCACTATTCGATTCACATTCTTTATTAGTGGTATTTTAACACTATCTTTGAATTTATAGCCTACACCAGCACTACAATGCAACTGTACAATGAAGCAAATACTAGGATAAGGAAACATCAATGTATTAAGATTATAATCACATAAGGGTCCCGACTGGAGAAAAGAAAAGCTCATGCTTTAGACGAGAAGTATGCTTGATTTACTACCAGTTACCTACAATCCTGGAGCGGCAGTTTCTTGCTTCAGGAGTCCTCATTCTGGAGTGGGGGACTGTGAGGTTGGGAGATGGACCTTATTGAAGGTCTGATAGTGCAGCATCCCATCAGTATGGCTCTGAAGCACATGGATCTAGATTGGGAAGTTAACCTTCTCATTAAGTACTGGGAAATGTATTGCATTTGCTTAGAGATGCAGAGATGGGAGATAGTGTTGTCGTTTTCAATTCTTCCTATGGCCTCAGTCCTTCTGATTCCTTATAACCTACTTATTTTCACTGCTTTATTTTCATTGGTGACCTCCATTGGTGGCAACAGCATCTGGGCTCTTCCCCAAACTTTCCCCACTCTTGAAATCTCTTATTCACCTGAAAATTCTCCTTTTTGATCAATCTTGAGATCAAGTGCCCTAATTTTTCAATCCAATTTATATTCTTGTGAGATGCCTTGGGAAAATTCATCTTGTCAAAACCATCATAAAAGTGCAAAATTTATTGTTGAACACCTTGATCTCAGCTGTTTGAAATGAAACAATCTTGGTCTCATTCACCTAATTACATTTCAGGAATGTTCAAACCATTTTTCCAATAAAGCATAAGTTTAAAGATTCCCAGCTCCTGTGTAGGAATCTTTATTAATGTACCGAAATCTCATAAGATCTTTGACCAACTTTTGAATTTGGAAACCCATGTAGGAGAACATGCAAACTCCACACTGTCAGTGCTGGAGGTCAGGACTGAACCTGGGAAGCCATTCTTCTGGCCACAATCATTTCCAATTTCCTTGCTCCTTGCCTTTAATTCTGTTATGCTTTTCAGCACCAAAATTGCCCACCTTATGTTTCTGCAGTTCATTCACACCTCTTCCACTTTCAATTCTTCATACCTCTCACCTCTACAGAGACTCATTCTGAACTCAACTAATGATCATTTTAGCCTTCCTTTATCAAACAAGCTACCACCTTTTACAATTACTAGTTGGTCCCATTTTCTGAATAGCAGGCAACATGATTTTGGACGATACAAGGTAAAGCCAGGGTTCCTAAATTTTATGTGGCCCGAATAAGACAATCATGGGAGAAATGGTGGCGTAGTGGTTAGTGCAATGCTATTTGCTGTTACAGCACCAGCGATCGGGATTGGGATTCAAATCCCATGCGGTCTGTAAGAAGTTTATTCATTCTTCCCATGCCTGAGTGGGTTTTCACCAGGGACTCTGGTTTCTTCCCACCTTCCAAAAAAAAACATACCATGAGTTGTAGGTCGATTGGGTGTAATTGGGCATCACGGGTTCCTGGCTGTATGTCTAAAATCTAAAATATCTAAGGGCTCAGGTGCCTCTTTGGTACATCTCATCGAAATGAGTGAAAACAAGGTAAAAAAGTGATAGTGAAGGTTGAAATATGATAGATGGATGCGAAGGAACATTGTGTGAGACACACCAACAGAACCAATTGGTGGGTAGTTCTGCATTTGAATTAAAACAATAAAAATGTCATGTTAATTTCCCAGTCGCTTGTAGGTGTTGCTACAGAAGCCAAGAGTGAATACTTAAAATCCAATTTATCTCCTTATCAGAGTGACATTTCCAGAATTCAGATGCTTGCATTGATTACCAGTGTTACAAATATCTCTCTTTCCAGATGGACTTCTAATCAATAATAGTCTATTTGGCTGTGATGAGTTCCACTGGCTGCAACACTTGAGATTAGAACATTATCACACAACAAATGATTAGATCGGATTCAGTGGACCTGACAGATTAATGGTTATTTCTGTCTATGTGGAGTAAACCAGTGCACATAGCAAAATGAAGCAGTCCCTCTCTGGCAGTTCACACAATTTAGAACATAGAACATTACAACACAGAGCAGGTCCTTTGGCCCACAATGCTGTGCTGACCTATTTAAACCTACTCCACAACAATCTAACACTTCCCTACCCTATACCCATAACCCTCTAATTTTCTTACTTCCATGTGCCTAACCAAGAGTCTTTTAAATGTTCCTATTGCCTCCAACATCACCCCTGGCAATGAATTCCAGGTGCCCACCACAGTTTCAATGAAAAATGTACTTTTGATGTCTCCCCCAAATTTTCTTCATTTACCGCACTTTTCAGAAATATTCAGAATAATTAAATACAAAATATAACTTTAGGATCCCACACAATAATGTTTATTTACTATTGTACAGGATATACATTGGATATTTGGCGGAAGAATATAGAATTGTAAAGGCTTATAATGCAAAAAAATGACCTTTGCCACATCACACCTGTTCAAGTGCTCCATGAAAACTCACTTCCAACTCTTGCTCTTTCTCATGACCCTTAAATTCCCTTCCTTTTGAGCGTTTAATCCATCTTTTTTAAAGTTTCCGTTTAAACTGATTTCATCTTCATTCAAGTAGAAGATTCCAGGTCCCAAAAGCTCATTGAGTAAAAAAAATTAATATTGTAGCCACGCGCTACTTGAAGGAAGATGCACACATAGTGTAATCAGGTTAAGCTGTGTTTTATTAGGGGTTCTGACTTTTATGCTTGCCGCATTCCCATCATTTCCCCCCTTTACTGATATCACGACCTACATAACAAAAGCGGGCTTCCCACGCATGGGTACCTTCTTGCATAACAATCTCTTCTCCGTGCGCTGTCCCTGAGTGTTGGCTGTGCAGCGAGGAGTCACTGGCCTTTAAGTTGCCCTTTCCGACTGCCCACTGGTTCGCTTGTTGGGGCCAGTGCTGCTGCGTGGGCTGCTAGCCTTTAGTGGCACTCGCCGCCCAGAGCACTGGCTTGATTGCCGCAGCAGCGTGGTGCCACAATATCACTTTCTTTATTACCAAGTACAACAAACTGGCACTCTATGATAATATTTATCCCAAGAAAACATCCCAAAATATTTCACAAGAAAATGATCGATCTAAGCCATCTAAAGAAAATTCTGGGAGTTGAAATAGGTCATTAAGTAGTGGGCGAACATGATTCAATGGACCATGTGAAAATGACTAATGAAGAATAGAATGAGAAAGGTTGACCTTGAATGCATTAGAATGCTCAGGTCCTGAAGTGGCGAATATGTGGACCTTATCACACTAGTATTTCTCAACCTCTAGCTCCAGAACACTGGTGGTCCAACATTCAGATTTATTGTCAGAATTCATACATGACATCACCTATAACCCTGAGGTTCTTTTTCCTGTGGGGCAAACAGAATTTCTACTTATTGGTGGTGCAAAAAAACTGCACTCAAGAAAAGATACAAAAGAGGAGTCACGTGATGGAGTAGTGGCCGGACGGTGAACTCCAGCCCTCTCCAGAAAAGTCGGGAAAAACAAAGGAAAACACAAAGGCACAGAAATAAAAGTTACAGAAAAGTGAGTATAAAGGTGGAAAGAAGATGGCGACAAAAAAAGAAAAATCGAAAGCAACGGTAAGAAGAGAGGAAGAGAAGACAAAGGAGGAAAAAGGTGAAGGCCTTACCTGTCCGAAGAGGCCCGCTGCGGAGAGAGAAACCCGCTCCCTCAGGTCGGTAAATAATGGACTACAAAAATGGCTCTCAGAGCCGAGTAAAAGTGCGCAACCGCGCAAAAAACACACCGACGGGAGGGGGGACCAGCTGGGGAGTCGATCTCCACAGCCGGCAACGACAGCTGCAGAACACCTGCAGCAAGAAGAGACCACAGAAGACAATAGAAACAAGAAAGGAGAGGAGGAAAGGGCACCAAAGAAACAACAGATGGTCAACCCAGAGGAAGAAGAAGAGGAAGAGGAAGAGTACAGAGAAATAGAAGAAGAAAAGAAAGGCAAGATAAAGGATATACTTGCTCTTATTAAAGGATACATGGAGTCATTTAAAGAATGGCAAACACAGGAATTTAAGGATTTAAGAAAAAGAATAAACAACACAGAAGAGAAAATAAATAAAATGGAGATGACCTTAAAAGAAATGGGAAAGAAAATGGACAAGATGGAAGAGTGGGCAGTAGCAGCAGAAATGGAGGTAGAAGACTTAAAAAAGAAATTGGAGAAATCTAATAAAAAAACTAAAGAGACACAAGAACTACTAGCTCAAAAAATAGATACAATGGAAAACCATAACAGAAGAAATAACATAAAGATAGTGGGCCTTAAGGAAGATGAAGAAGGCAAGAATATGAGGGAGTTTATAAAAGAGTGGATCCCTAAGACCCTAGGATGTCCAGAACTACAGCAAGAAATGGAAATAGAAAGGGCACATAGAGTATTGGCCTCTAAACCACAACCACAACAAAAACCAAGAACTATTGTAGTAAAATTCCTAAGATATACTACAAGAGAAAAGGTACTGGAGAAGACAATGGAAAAAGTAAGAGAGGGCAACAAACCACTGGAGTATAAAGGGCAAAAAATCTTCATTTATCCAGATATAAGTTTTGAACTCCTAAAGAAGAGAAAAGAGTTCAATACAGCAAAGGCGATTTTATGGAAGAAAGGGTATAAATTTATACTAAAGCATCCAGCGGTATTGAAAATATTTATTCCAGGACAACAAAACAGACTATTCTCGGATCCAGAAGAAGCACGAAAATTTGCAGAACAATTACAAAAATAGACTGAGGGAGGAAGACGGGTAATGAGAGTTAAAATGATCACGATTGATATGTATGTGGGTAAAGACAAAAATAGACTGAGGGATGAAGATGGGTAATGAGAGTAAAAATGATCACGATTGATATGTATGCGGGTAAAGAGGTATAAGAGTGAATAGAGACAATGAGCATACATGAATGTATCTGTACTTAGAGGAAAATATAGATAGTATAGACAAGAATTAATAAGGGAAGGTAATGGAATAGAGAGAATAAGGAGGGAATTAAAAGAGTGACCTTTGTGACATATGAAAAGTGAAATCTTTTCTGGGGGAGGCGGGGTGGGGGGAAATAGCGGTCACTGCAAAATCAGTTGACGCTTGCGAGTGGATTCGCAAATCCAAATGGAGAGGGGAGATGTGGTTGTCCGACAAGGGATAAAGGACAACTCAGGAGGTGAAGGGGAGATTGGGGATAAATAAGATAGAAATAGGAGAATAAGGAAAATGTTGGATGTTGTAGGAATGTTGTCTTATAAAGAGTTGAAAATAAGAAAACAGAAATGGAAAAGGAGGAAAGGTAATGATGGAAAAACGGAAAGAGAAGATAAACAAAATATAAAAGGGCTACGCTGAACTATATGTCTTTAAATATTAATGGAATACATAACCAAATTAAAAGGAAGAAACTACTAAATTTAAATGAATAAATGTATTCCATTAGAAAAAATAACATATAGGTTAAGAAATAATATTGAAATATTCGAACAAGTATAGGAGCCTTACATTAAATACAATAGCGAAAACCTACCGGGGACAAACATTACCTAAGTTGATGGAAGGAGAAGGAAAGAAAAGAATGGACTCAGTAGAATTTCTGGTGTAATTTTGTTGAATGACAACATTGTCTGACTGGCTTAATGCAACCTAGATTGTATACCTAAAATGGATGAGAGGGGGGGGTGGGGGGGTGATTTGGGAGGAAAGGGGGGGGGGGGAGAAAAAGTCACTGTAAATGTGTGAAAAAGAAATAGTGTATATCATGGCTAATGTGATTTATGGTGTGAAAAAAAAAATTTAAAAAAAAAAGAAAAGATACAAAAGAGAGAAGTGTAAACAAACTGACTATGCAATACAGAAAATAAATATTCAATAATAAATAATGTGCAAAGTAAGTCTTTAAATGAGCATGTGCTGGGTGGTGTGGATCCGACAGCAGTGCCCCATGTAGATATTCTTGATGGTGGGGAGAGTTTTACCTGTGACGTACTGGGATATGTCCACCTCCTTTTTCATGGCATTCTGCTCGGGTATAGGTTCCCCCATACCAAAACGTGATGCAGCTGGTCGCACACTTACCGCTGCACATCTGTAGAAGTTTTCCAAAGTTTTCGATGTCATTCCAAACCTCCGCAAACTCCTGAGGAAGTAGAGGCGCTGACATGCTTTCTTCACAATGACGTTCGTTTGTTAGATCAAAGAAAGATCTTCCGAGATAGTGACTGCCAGGAATTTAAATTTGCTCACCCTTTCCTCCTTTAATCCTCCAATAATATTCATACACCTCTGGTTTTCCCTTCCTAAAGTCCATAATCAGCTCCTTTGTTTTGGGGACATTGAATCTGAGGGTTTCTTATAGGTGACAACGCTGTGAAGACAAATGTTGCTGATACGGTGACCAAGTAAATTTATATTTGAGAAAAAAGATTTTGTGATCTGGGAAGGGGCTCAAGTTCATCAGCCTTTTTCTCCCCTCCCTCACCATATTGTCAGTGAGTTTGTTATAGGTGATCCGTGGTCAGTAAAGGATTATTTAATTTGATCTGCAGATGACCAAAGGTTGAGAACCATTAATCTACAGGAATCTCCTCTGATTGCAGTGGAAACAGTTTCTTGCTATTTACTCCACCAAAGCACAATATCATTTTGAATTCCTCTATTAAATCTCCTCTCAACCTACTCTGCTCTGAAAAGAACAATCATTTCTAGGCTATCCACAATGCTGTTGTGGCCCTGTAATTATGTGTAATGGACAAAAGTTAGATAAATGGTCCCATTTTGTCAGTCTCTTAAGAACACTCATATTTTAACATCCAACTGAGAATGCAATTCCCAGAACTGGACAGAATACTCTAGATCACAGTTTGGGATGAGAAATCAGGACTGAGAGAAGCACAGAGAAAATCAGAGGTAGTTTCCACCTGATATTGTGCACATATATCAAATATTCCTTCTCTGTGGGGTGACTGTGAATGATTCAAGGTCAACCTCAAGATTCTTCTATTTGATATGTAATAAAACACATGTATTACATGAAATTGCATTTAGCTTGCCTTAAGGCGGGCAAAGATTTGCCATCAGTCAGAGAAAGAGATGCAAAAGCGAGTCCCCTCACAGTCATTGAGTGTGCATGGATTCACCTCCAAGGTTCCTGCAGCCGCACAGACCAATCTAAACCATCGGCGATCCAGGGAGTTATCTCATGAGGATGCAGTCGTGTTGCTTGAAGCTCATTGAAACATAAACAACTGCAGATGGTGCAATGCTGAGGAAAGAAAAACAAGCTGGAGAGAGTCAGCAGATCAAGCAGCATCTATGGAGAGAAATGTAAGGTGTTGATCCTCCAATTTGTGGAAGCCTACAAAACCCTTTATTCTGTCTGGGCACTCTCCAACCAGATGGAATTACATGTGGTGGTCCACAATTGCGGAGATCAGGCCAGCACATCGTGTAGCAGCAGACGCAGACATAGATCGCTAAAGCGACTCCTAGGACAACAAACTGACGGAGGTAGAAGCTGGGGCAGCATCAGACCAACAGCCCTAAAATGGCATTGGTCAAGCGGCCTAGCTAACTCAGCAGAAACAGGTTGGGGAAGAAGGGCATTCATATTGTGAGAGATGAGTAAAACTAATATGAAAATATGTGTAATGAATAAAGCCAGTATGAATAGGATAAGGGTAGATAATAGAATGTAGGAAGTAAAGTTAGTCTGAATAAGATAAGGGTCTTCTAGCCTTATAGAGAGAGTCAGCAAGTTCCGCATATGTAATTAGTAAGTAAGCCTTATTTGGGTTAGGGTTAGGCAGACAGGATTGCCTAATGCCAAACTTATCCAGGAGGCAGAAGAATGTTAGGGGGGGGGGGGGGGGGTAGGGTACCTCTACACTGAAATGAACTGTATAAAAGTTGGGTGAGCCCCAGTATGTGTGTGTATTCCCAGGGTAAGGGGAAGCACCCAACTTTGCATTGTTGTATAATAAATGTTCTTTGTTCTCAATTTTTGTCTCGAGCAATTTCTGTGAAGGTACTTCTGTTTCTCACAATTGGGGGCTCGTCCGGGATCCCACTCCCTCCACTGACAGAGTGCCCAACGACGAGGGTAGGTGCACCCCGGCTGATTCAGCTGGACTCACGGACGACGGGTGACTGGTCAGTGGATGAAGCGAGTGATATCCGAGAAGAGGCATTGAGAACAAACGACGGGAGGACGTTAAGGAAGCGCGCTAGGAATAGCTACAGGATCCCGGTAAGAGGAATTTTACTTACCTGTTAGTATGGGAGGTGTGAGTAGCAAGGGAAATAGTCCTAAGGAAGGACGGGACGATCAGATAACTAAGCAAAGTCTGTTAGGATTAATGCTATCTGATTGGGGTGCGGGGAAAACCCGCGGGAAAGACAAACAGACCATGGTCAGGTATTGCTGTCTGGAATGGGTTAAAAACCCGATAAAAGGGAATTCGGTATATTGGCCAAAGCTCGGATCCGATGAGGACTGGATGTGTCAGGCATTGAACATCTGGCTCTATCAAAATCAAAGAGATAATATTGAGAGCAGAGAATATGCAGCCTGCTGGCTCAGTGGATCGGTTGATCAACTGGTTTTGAATGAAAAGGAATGTAAGGACAAGAAGGATGAGGAACCTTTTGTCCTTGAAACACAAGGATGGGATGTGTTACATTCCCTTCCTCCACCTTATGCTCCTCCTATGCTGGCTCCTATCTTTCCCCTCTCTCCTATGCTCTACCCTTCTTCACCTTCCCCTCCTCCCCCACAGCTAGAGGAGAAGAAAAGGGGTGGTATGATGACCCATTCACAAAGTACTAGATTACCACCTCAATTGACAAGAGAGGGAGGAGACTTTGATTCAAAACAGTGTGAGACCCTCCGGGAGGGAAGGGCAGAACCCTTTGATTCATTTCCCGGAGAGCAGGAATCTAGACATTATCAAGGAGAGGATAAGCCAGAAATTAACTGGATGAGACCTTTGGAGGGGGTCTCGGTTTCGTAAATGTGCCCCTGACTAGTACGGAGGTGCGTAACTTTAAGAGAGAAATTACCTCCCTGATAGAGGATCCTCAGGGATGTGCCGAACAATTAGATCAATATTTGGGACCAAATATATATACATGGGATGAGTTAACATCGATCTTTAGGGCTCTGTTCACTTTGGATGAACGTGGAATGATTCGCCAGGCAGGGATTAGAGTCTGGGATAGGGAACACCAAGGGGGACCAGAGGCGATACCTGGGGAACTTAATTCCCCCTGGCAAAACCAAATTGGGATAAGAATACTAATGATAGTCGCACATTAATGGAGGAATATAGGGTTAATCTGATAAAAGGAATCAAGGAATCTGTTCCAAAGGGACAGAATTTTAAGAAAGCATTTGAGGTTCTCCAAGGTCCCGAGGAGACCCCCTCTGCATTTCTGAATAGATTGCGTACAGCCATACAGCAATATGGGGGTCTGGATATAGAATCCCCAGCAGGTGAACAATTGGTATTAACGGGCTTCGTTACAAATTCAGCCCCAGACATTAGAAGGAAATTGCAGAAGACTGAGAATTGGCATGAAAAGAGAATAACACAGCTTTTACAGATCGCACAAAGGGCATACGTCCAAAGGTCTGAGGATAAACAGAAAGGAAAGGCTAAGATTTTGATGCAGGCAGTCAAGGAAATCATGGAGGGACAGCAAGGAAAGGGTAGGGGCTGCAGCCAGTAATTGACCAGTTGGTGAAAGATGGTATATTCGAATCTTGTATGTCACCTTTTAATACCCCTACCCCTGAGGCTAACGACCAGTACATATCCAAATATTTAAAGGGACTTTCTGCCTCTCTATACGAATTAAAATGGAAGGGTTTATTAGCTCAAAACCCATCCCTGAAGCATCCTATTCATTTTATTTAATCTGGTGATTGGGTATATGTAAAAGCATGGCAAGATCACCAACTAAAACCTGTCTGGGACGGCCCCTATTGTGCACTTTCGATTACAGACACTGCAGTGCGAACGAAAGAAAAGGAGTGGACTCACATAGAACAAATTAAACAAGCTGCTGATCCACGGTCTAAAGACATTGATAATCTACCCTCCACCTGGCGTGCAGTCCTTCATCCTTCTGATCTGAAAGTTACACTACGCCGGGAAAAAGTGCTGTAATGTTGTTTTTACCATTTGCTGTTTTGTTTACTTGTTGGTTCCCAATTTTTGGGAAATCACCAAATTGCTCACAATGTATTAAATCCTCCTGGAATAGGGGCAGCAGAATGCAGACAGGGTGCAGGTATAGAGTATAGTCATAGTGGGGTACCTTATTTAGTATGGGTTAATATAGGATCCCAACATGAACGGCCCTAGGGAGTAGACTTGGTTTGTATTCCGGCCTCTACAGATATTAAAAAGAGGAGTTTTAAAGAGATAGCACAAAGAAGATGGTGGGACAATGACAGACAGAATGTTAGTCAGGATTGTACATGAGGCAGAGATAGAGTGAATACAGATGCTAATGTTCACAGACAGGCTGCAACTCACAGGTTCAGTGATACTTATGCTAATGTTCGCAGACAAGCTGCAACTCACAGGTTAAGTGACAAGAAACACCCCTCCCCAACTTGGTCTCCTGTAAAAATCATCCTTTGGGTCACATAGACATTCGGAATGTTAAGAACCACCACTGTAAGGGGAGTTCCAGTTGTAAACGACGTAAGCTGCTCCAGAACACCAGAGCTGCTTGGCATTTAAATCGTTTAATCAGACTCCAGGCAGCCTTGGAGATCATCACTGAACAGACAGTGATGGCCCTGAATTTATGGGCTGAAGAAAGACGACAGATACGAGCCACAGTTCAACAAAACCGCCTGGCTCTCGATTATTCGTTGGCTGCTGAAGGCAGCGTTTGTGAAAGACTGGTTAATGACAATGCTCACAACGGTCAGGCGGTTAAAGACACTTCTTCAGGAGTTCGAAAATCTTCCCATGCCCAGGTTCAGACTTGGCTCAGGATGGACTAGACTTTTTATTGGTAACTGGAGTCTGATACCCACAGCCCTTATAGCAGCTGGACTCGCTATTCTAGCCATTATGGTGCTCCCCTGCCTAAAGACTTGTGTGAAGTATTTAATTCAACGGACCGCTCGTCAGATCACTATAACCCAAAGGATGGATGTTTCCCAAATTCTGTCTGATGATGCTGAGACTGCAGTTCGGTTACTGACTCGCTGGGAAAAAGACCAAGTTTACAAGTAATACATTCCAGTTGAGAATTCACGAAGCGTAGCTAAAAGGAAAGTGAGGATTGTGAGGGATGAGTAAAACTAATATGAAAATATGTGTAATGAATAAAGCCAGTATGAATAGGATAAGGGTAGATAATAGAATGTAGGAAGTAAAGTTAGTCTGAATAAGGCAAGGCTTCTATAGCAGAGTCAGCAAGTTCCGCATATGTAATTAGTAAGCCTTGACAAGAATTAGCAAGTTCTGCATATAAGAGTAAGCCCTGAGGGTCGGGAAGGTGTGACAAAGGCAGGTTTGTGAATAAGGACAATAAGGACAATGACATGATGGGACACAGACAGGATACCCCCTGGTTCTCCAAGTTCAGAAACAGCCACGTAGGCAGACAGGATTGTCTAATGCCAAACTCATCCAGGAGACAGTTAGGGGGGGGAGGGTACCTCTACACTGAAATGAACTGTATAAAAGTTGGGTGACCCCCAGTATGTGTGTGCATTCCCAGGGTAAGGGGAAAGCACCCAACTTTGCATTGTTGTATAATAAATGTTCTTTGTTCTCAATTTTTGTCTCGAGCAATTTCTGTGAAGGAACTTCAGTTTCTCACAATATGCATGGACCTTCCGCCCATTATTGTTATTCATATGGTTGACTCAGTCAATCAGCAAAAACAGCAGGAACTTGAACAGTATAAAAGCAGCCTTTCCACCCCTAATAAAGGAGTGAGCTTTTCTTTGTAGCGGTTGGCTACAAACCTGCAATTTCCATTAACCCCCCACTTCACAAGTCTCTCCCTTTCCCCATCTCTCTGTCTCCTTTCCTCACCCCCTTCTTCCATTCCCTCTCCATTCAGAGAGTACCCTTTTCCCCACCACTTCTCAATATTTTTCTCCTCCCCTCTCACCTCTTACCTATTAGCCTGTGCTCCTCCTTCCCCCAGCACCTGCCTACTATTTGCTTATACCTGATGAAGGGCCCAGGCCTGAAACATACCTACAGATGCTATGTGACCTTCAGTTTCTTCAGCACTTTTATGTATTGCAATAGCAAGACATATACAGTAAAACCTCATTAGAACGTGATAGTTGGGGTCCAAGATTTCATACTGCATTACAGCCAAGTCGCAGAACAGATCCATATATGTCACGATACAGGAAGTTGGAAGTAGGAAAACAGAAAACTGTGACTCAAACCCTATAATAAGACCTTTAAGACCTTTAAACTCCACATATTAACATACATATCTTGTATAAGAGTCCATTTTTGAGTTTGTGGCTGTTAGTCACTGTTAACCTGGCATCCTAAAATCAATGTTTGGGGTCCACAGACACCTGCGCTATAAGCAATTCCACGGATTATCGAATCGTGTTCTAATGAGGTTTAACTGTAGTTCAATAGTTAGGAATGAATATGACAGGGTTAACATCTTCACCTCAAGTCCTACCAGAGATAACCATGAAAGAAGACAAACATCATTGCAAGCTAGGATCTAAGAACCTCAGCTTTGAAATTTTCAAAAAGTCTCTACAAATAAAAAGTTTGAGATTTTCTCCTTGATTGTGTTCCGTGATACCAGCCTTGAAAGAGTGGCTCTAATTTTAAGATCCTTGATGTCGATTGCCCTCCCAAAGGAAATAACTTCTTCCCATTTATTCTCTCAGTCACTCAAAGGGAACTTTAATGCACTTTGACATGTGGTGTGAGATGATACCAGCTCCTTGCAGTGACATTTGTGAATCAAAGTGCCTTTTTCATTTAAACTGTTGGCAGGAGTGAGTGTAAAATTTATGCCAATTTTCTGCAGTCACTTAGAGCACTGCTGTTTATCACACTCCTATTTTTCACAGATAAAATAGATGTTTTATTGTAATATCTGAGGGCTTTGAAACCTCCCCTGTGTTCTGCAGTTAGCTGTGAGATACTGGATGCAGTTGAAGCAGAACAAATAATTGCTCTTGGATATGAAGGCTCTACGTTTTAGATTCTACAGAGCAGGACAATCTGTCAGAAAATGATTCACGTTGCACATGAATAGGATTCACGTTGAGCAGAGTGACCTCCCACTCCAGACAGCAGGAGGTGAAAGCCACCCGCTTCCTGAAGGTGAGACACTGTCCTTGCCAGTATAAAGGTGTTGGGGAACTGGTCACAGAGGAGAAGTTATAGTCCTTTCCTAGCCAGCATCAACGCCCAGAGTGGAGGGTCATTCCCCCATTCCCCAATGATGGGACAATTGCCCTTGCTCCCAATGTGAGCGCTTCACACCCCACCCCCAAGTGAGAGGTTAGAGGGTGATTACTCCACCTCTCCAGAGGGGGTAATAACTTGCATTTCCCCAGTGAGAGGGCAATTACTGCAAACCCCCAGTGAGAGAGTATTTCTCGCCCCATGAAAGGGTGATTACTCCCAACCCACCCCACCACACTGAGATTGTGATCTCTCCACCCTCTTTTTGGAGAGAGGATGATTACTCCACACCTCCAGTGAGGCTGATTCCCCATTCCCCTAGTGAGAGACTGATTCCCCGTAACCTCTGAAAGGGTGATTCCCCATCCCACCCAGAGTGAAAGGTGATACGGTCTGCCCCACATTGAAAGGCGAAATCCCACCCAGAGCAAGCGAGACTGTTTTATAACAATCAGAGCTTACTGACTGATCCCAGCTTTTAAAAATTAAATTCTAATTTTCACTCCATCCAAATCCTTAATCATTTTGAAATATTCTATCAATCTTTCTTTCAGTCATCTCTACAGCAGCCTAAAATATTAATAAACCTGTAGTTTGATGCATTGTGTCTCAGCGTAAGTTCTGTGTGTGGGGTATTTGCATTGACATATATGTAAATTAATTAGCATGTTTTAAATATTTAAATTTCAAATGTTTCATTTTTAAAAACTTTATTTACAGCACAGTGGAAGCCGATTATGGAGTTTTAAATCTGGGCTGACCAATTACATCCAAATAAACCAATAACCCCTGTGCAGTTTTGTAGGATGGAGGAAACCAGAGCAGACATGGGAGAACATAGACACCACTGGATTTGAACCCAGGTCACTGACGCTGGAATATTCTAACATGTTTTAGATCTGTTAAAGTGTTTGAAACATTAATAATTTTTGGAATACTGGTATGTTTTAAATACACATGATTTAAATCTGTTAAATACCTTAGATCTGTTTGTATGTGAGTTACATATATTCTTTTCTTTGGCTTGGCTTCGCGGACGAAGATTTATGGAGGGGGTAAAAAAGTCCACGTCAGCTGCAGGCTCGTTTGTGGCTGACCAGTCCGATGCGGGACAGGCAGACACGATTGCAGCGGTTGCAAGGGAAAATTGGTTGGTTGGGGTTGGGTTTTTTCCTCCTTTGCCTTTTGTCAGTGAGGTGGGCTCTGCGGTCTTCTTCAAAGGAGGCTGCTGCCCGCCAAACTGTGAGGCGCCAAGATGCACGGTTTGAGGCGTTATCAGCCCACTGGCGGTGGTCAATGGGGCAGGCACCAAGAGATTTCTTTAGGCAGTCCTTGTACCTTTTCTTTGGTGCACCTCTGTCACGGTGGCCAGTGGAGAGCTCGCCATATAACACGATCTTGGGAAGGCGATGGTCCTCCATTCTGGAGACGTGGCCCATCCAGCGCAGCTGTTCACTTAACCCTGTCAATATGTCTCAGCATTATTATTCTGCATTTTAAGTGTTGGTTTAGGTAAAATGAAGGTTTTCTTTGGGAACATCATCTTAAGGAGAAGTTCTTAATGATGAGTAAACGAATTGACTCTAAGTGGTGAAATATTATTAGATGACAGGGAAAGAACAAGCAGTGATGCAGGTCATGCCCCATATTTTCTATACATATTGTTCTTTGAAAGCTGGAAAAGCGATGATATGATTGTCCTGGAAACTCATTATCCTTCTCTCAAGTCGACGGATTTAATCAATTATCATCGCTATGTTAGAGTATTAAGTGATGAGCCTCTACACAGGGTAGCAATTGGACTGCACCCATCAACTTTACACAGTAACTTACTGTACGTATCGGTCACCTTGACCATGAACAACGCTATTCACAAATCTAATAAAGATTTTTTTTACAGAATCACCCATTGAAGAGTCATGATTACCTTTGTCACTGATCCTCATTGCAATATTAGTGATGTTACAGCTCAGCGGGCCTTTGATCTCAGTGACCCATCAATTCTAAGCTTGCATCTATATTAGGGTCTCTCACAAAGAAGGTGGTCCGGCATCTATTTCACTGCCTTTGTGCCAATGCCAACAAGCAGAAGGCTAATTGTTTCCTTCCCCCTTGTTGTTTAAGAGCTATTGATACTGCATAGTGGCTTTTGAAAATGCATTCAAGGAATTAGGTCTTTTAATGACACTCTGATCTCCTTATTTTCTTCAGCATCCCTGAATTTAATCTCCCTAGCATTTGTTACCCATGTCCTGTTCTGAAATTTCATTCTATTTTGAAGCCTCTCTGCCTCTCCCCCCACCTCTCTCTCTCTCTCTCTCTCTCTCTCTCTTCCCTTCTATAAGACACCTTTGAGCAAACTCTTGGTCAACCCCATTGCAATACAGTAAGACAAGAATTGGGATGGATTCTTGCCATAGTAGACTGCAAAACTGCTCCACCATTCAATGAGCTTACAGCTGAATGTTTCATTTCAACTCCCTATCTCAGCGGTTAGTGCAACACTAGCACCAGTGACCTGGGTGCAAATCTGACTCTGTCTGTAACCAGTTCATATGTTCTCTCTGAGTCTGCAGGCATTTCCTCCCACCTTTCAAAGCATATAAGGGTTGTAGGTTAATTGGGT
This sequence comes from Narcine bancroftii, assembly GCF_036971445.1. Lineage (NCBI taxonomy): Eukaryota > Metazoa > Chordata > Chondrichthyes > Torpediniformes > Narcinidae > Narcine > Narcine bancroftii. Next base: position 27,579,444 of record NC_091474.1, read on the forward strand.
GGTATGGTCTTGTGGGCTGTCAGGGCCTATTACCATGCTGTAGTCTAAATTTAAAAAAAATTCATATCCTATTTTTCCCTTTATCTCCAATAAAATTCTACAGTAGCCATGTCTTAACATGGATTGGATTGAGAATATTTAGGGTATGTCTGTGATAGGATGGAGAGGACTAAGGGGATGTCCATGATAAGGTGGAGAGAAGTAATGGGATGTCTATATAAGATGGAGAGCAAAAAGAAATTCTCTTGGCAGCATTTTTTGTTTTTATTTCCAGTGGGAACTTTGTGCTGGTTCAGATGGAAATTAGTCTTTGGTCTGTAATCTAGACTGACTGAGGTAAATGGAGACCACAGGACTGTCTCTGAATAATGGACGGGTACTGATGGGGATTGCTTCTTTCCTAATCAGTGACCTAGGAAATCCATGTATGATTCTCGAACAGGATCGAGGAACCTATCTTGCCTTTAGTCTAGTTCTACAATTCCATTAGTTCAGTGCTTTAAACACCTCCCTGTATATGGGGTTCTCAACAAAAATCACAAGTTCTAAACCACAAATTTTCAGGAGCGAGTTCAAATCCCCTTCAATAAGGGTCTACTCCAGGGAAGAACACAGTAGGTGAAGAGTTAGCACTTGGTTTATAAAAGGGATCAGCATCAGGATTCTGAATTAACAGGAAAAGAGGAAAAATAACTAATGGTGAGATTTACAGCAAATCTAAAGTTCATTTAAGGCCTTAATCATCAATAATCTTGAATTTCTAAACTAAATGTGTCACTCCTAGCTTTACACATGAACATTAATTAGGGGAATCAGAGAAATAATAGATGTGTAATAATTGTTTGTCGCTGGTTAATCTACTTGAATCAACAACTTCTAGCTGGTCACCGACACTCGTGACTAAAATTAGCAGCAGAACTAACATCTGATCCGTTGAAATGTATTTTTTACTACGTTTGTTTTGCATGTTATCCAGGCAAGGAGGCAACCCATGTTTAAGTACACAGGTAATGCAATGATAAAACAAAACTGCAGTGTAGTGCTGAAGTCGAAGAGTTCAGCTACAGAGTTCCACAGACATTGTGTAGGGTATAGTGTTCCTGCGGCAAGGTGCAGGGTGCAGTGTTCCTGCGGTAAGGCGCAGGGTACAGTGTTCCAAATACAAGGTGTAGGGTACAGTGTTCCAAATACATAGTGTTCCAGAGACAAGCTGCAGGGTACAGTGTTCCAAATACAAGGTGTAGGGTATAGTGTTCCAGACACAAGGTGCAGAGTACAGTGTTCCAAATACAAGGTGTAAGGTATAGTGTTCCAGAGACAAGATGGAGGGTACAGTGTTCCAAATACAAGGTGCAGGGTATAGTGATCCAGAGACAAGGTGCAGGGTACAGTGTTCCAAATATAAGGTGTAGCGTATAGTGTTCCACAGACAAGTTGCAGGGTACAGTGTTCAAAATACAAGGTGTAGGGTATAGTGTTCCAGAGAAAAGGTGGAGGGTACAGTGTTCCCATATAAGGTGTAGGGTATAGTGTTCCAGAGACAAGGTGCAGGGTGCAGTGTTCCAAATACAAGATGTAGGGTATAGTGTTCCAGAGACAAGGTGCAGGGCACAGTGTTCCTGAGACAAGGTGCAGGGTATAATGTTCCAGAGACAAGGTCCAGGGTACAGTGTTCCAAATACAAGGTGTAGGGTATAGTGTTCCAGAGACAAGGTGGAGGGTACAGTGTTCCAAATACAAGGTGTAGGGTATAGTGTTCCAGAGATAAAGTAGAGGGTACACTGTTCCAAATACAAGGTGTAGGGAATAGTGTTCCAGACACAAGGTGCAGGGTACAGTGTTCCAAATACAAAGTGTAAGGTATAGTTTTCGAGAGACAAGATGGAGGGTACAGTGTTCCAAATACAAGGTGCAGGGTATAGTGATCCAGAGACAAGGTGCAGGGTATAATGTTCCAGAGACAAGGTGGAGGGTACAATGTTCCAAATACAAGGTGCAGGGTATAATGTTCCAGAGACAAGGTGGAGGGTACAGTGTTCCAAATACAAGGTGCAGGGTATAATGTTCCAGAGACAAGGTGCAGGGTACTGTGTTCCAAATACAAGGTGTAGGGTATAGTGTTCCAGAGACAAGATGGAGGGTACAGTGTTCCAAATACAAGGTGCAGGGTATAGTGTTCCAGAGACAAGATGGAGGGTACAGTGTTCCAAATACAAGGTGCAGGGTATAATGTTCCAGAGACAAGGTGCAGGGTACAGTGTTCCAAATACAAGGTGTAGGATATAGTGTTCCAGAGACAAGGTGCAGGGTGCAGTGTTCCAAATATAAGGTGTAAGGTTAATTTTCCAGAGACAAGATGGAGGGTACAGTGTTCCAAATACAAGGTGCAGTGTATAGTGATCCAGAGACAAGTTGCAGGGTATAATGTTTCAGAGACAAGGTGGAGGGTACAGTGTTCCAAATACAAGGTGTAGGGTATAGTGTTCCAGAGACAAGGTGCAGGGTACAGTGTACCAAATACAAGGTGTAGGGTATAGTGCTCCAGAGACAAGGTGCAGGGTACAGTGTTCCAGAGACAAGGTGCAGGGTTGCAGAGACAAGGTGTAGGGTATAGTGTTCCAGAGACTAGGTACAGGGTATAGTGTTCCAGAAACATGGTGCAGGGTACAGTATTCCAGTGATATGGTGGATGGTAGTGTTCCAGAGACAAGGTGCAGGACGTAGTGTTGTGGCCTTTTTTAACCTGTCCACTGTGTGCTGTTTGGCACTTTGCACAGATGGAGGAAGTATGTGGTTGCACTGGAGTGAGCATGTTGTTCAGACTGGTGGATTTTAGTTCAGAGGAGAGATTGGATTAGGTAGGTTTGTTTTTCCTGGAGTGAAGGAGGTTGTGGATTAATCTGATGGAAGTATAGTTGGCAAGGAGAGGCCCAGATGGAGTATTGTAGGATAGAATTTTTCATTTTAAGGGCCATAACTGAAGGAAAGAGGAACAAGTTTCAAAGTGAATTTGAAGGTAGTTTGTTAGACAAAGAGCACAAAGAAGGTGGTGGAATCAGATACAAACATGACCTTTAAGGAATATTTGGATGTATGCGGAGACCTGGGAGCAAAGATACAGCACTCCCCCCCCCACCCCGCCCCCCATGTTAAAACTGCCCAGTCCATCTGCCATTGGCTTCATACAGGCTTTAAACAGCCTGCTAAAGGAGCTGACGGTGGTTTATTTTAAAATCCCATGACTGCAGCGCCTATTATTGGTAGTGGCCACAAATGTTTCCAGACTCCAGGGAAGCAGAGAACTAGCGCAGGGCACCAGAAAATGGGAACACTACCCCATTTGGGAAGGAGAACCAGAGGAGATGATCCACGGGATTGTGACCATAGAGGCAGACCATCGGGGGGGCTGTGAGGCTGAAGAACATACAGGTGGCTGGTGGTTGTGGCTTGAGACAAGGAACCCATGCAAGCAGCGTGCTGCTGGTGACTACGGTCAAAGGACTCATAACAGACTGTGGACTGCTGGAGACTGGCTCAGGTGGTACCAGGTATCGTATCCAAGATGTGAGAGGGTTCCAAGGGTCCAGGAGGCTTCACAATCATGTCAGAAGAGTGCTTCAGGAGCTTGGTTTGCTGATGGTTTGGACTGACGTCTGTGTGGCTGTGGGAGCTCTGGAGGTGAAGCCATGGACACTCAGTGACCCTGGGGTGAATCTTTTTGCTTCTCTTTCTCTGGCTGTAAGGGATGCCGAGCAATTTCTGCTAATAGCGAATCTTGGTTTGCCTCATGGTAGTCTAAAAGATATTTGGTCTAATATCAGATTTTATGTGTTATTATATGACAATAAAATAATCTTGAATCTTAAATAGGGAAGACTTAGGTCCTATTGCAGATTAGATGGGCATAAAAGATCAGTATAGTTGTGATATGGCAAGGACCCATTACCTGCAACTCTATGACTCATTTAGAATGGATGGCACTGGCCCTGACATACACTTCCACACTCCTCCCTCCACTAGGTTTGATCTCATGGTTTAATAATAATGCTATGGAGGGGATTGGGGGGAATATTCCATGGCTACGGACTGCACATCAGCTACTCTGGACCTTTTCTAGGCTATGCCCTACCCCCCAGGTCAAAGTTTATGCCCCCCCCCCCCTTTCTTGTTAAGCAGTTGTTTTGGTTTCTTCTGTTATTCTCTCCTACCAACTACATAGAAAACATTTTTTAAAATTTACGTTACGTGAGGTGAAAATAAAACGAGGCTTTTACTGAAATGTGCTGTGGCCCCTGGGGATGGGAGTGGGAGGATGTAAGGTCACCATCGAGGATGGCTGGTGTACTTCTCTGCTGCAATTGATGGTGAACGGTGAACAGTTTCATACATTCAGCCAGCTTTATATGACCCTCTCCAATAGGATATGATTGACCCAAATCTTTCCCTGCCTGAATTCAAATTAAGCAGTCACTATGGCAATCTTCATGCAATTTTAAAGTACAGATAGATGCCAAAGATTAAACACTTTAATGCTGTATCTCACCTTGAAGCCTGTTGACACATCTGATGGAGACAGCCTGATACAGTTCTGGTGCCTCATCAATTGCTAACAAGAACATGATGCGATAAAATAGTCACCGCAGCAGTAAGTCAGGAAGGTCTGCAGTGCAGCCGAGTCCTCATAATGAAGTCCCAGGCAGTGCTCCAAACTCTCATTAAAATTATGAATATTTAACAAGGTTGAAGCGTAAATTTTAAATGAATAGTTGAATAACACTTGGGTCTTGAATCCTGTCAACAATCCTTGCATCAATGGATAAACAGTGAAAGACTAATGACGGGAGATTGAGACTAAACATGCATTTAAAATTGCCAGTAATGCAAGTGTATGTTACACTCAGAGGATTAGTTTTGGATTGTTGAATGTTTTGCCATGGGGAGTAGTTGAGATGGAAGATGTGATATTTCTTACATGAAAGTTATGTTAAACATTAAAAGCAGGGATTAGAGAAGTGGGGAGCAGCAGCAGGAATGTAATGTCGAGAGCTGGCAGAAACAGAACACATTAGATGGCTTTCCTCAATGGTGTAAACTTCACTATTCAGTATGGTTATTGTCACCAAGACCACATTTGATAACATTCATTGCTACATCACCATAACGAAATTCCCAAATTTAGTTTTCACAATACATCTTGTTCAGCAACTTAAACAGTCACAAAGTCACTAAACTCAGATTGTCAAAAGCACAAAGATTGTAACAAGAAGGGAAGGCCAAGGGAAATAAGGAGCTCACATCTTTGAAATTATACTATGGGTCTTCACTGGAGTGAAGTTGGCGTAAAGCAGAAACAAGATTAGAATTCACACACATGCAATCACAAAGTGAATCTGGACTGTGAATGAGGTTGGAGACTGAAGAAATGTTACATTAGGCACTTCTACACAGCCACTGAACAGCTGAAAATTTCAGAAAATTTTCTGCTCCAGTGGTAGTGTAAAAATGTTGGGGTGGAATTTTTTATGCCAATTCCATCCCATAATTTTTCCACTCATACCCCTACACATTTTTATGGAGCTGCTGCAGCGTAAATTGACTGCAGCCCCTCCATAAAAAGCAGGCCTAATGAATACGATGTTCCCACTCCAACAAACTCCACAACACAGGAAGGATGTGTAAGAGTAAACCTGTGTAAATGACCACATTAGGACACACTGTAGGTAAGTATGCTAATTTCTTTGGAATAATTCCAAAATTTCTGTGTAAAAAATGCCCATTGTCTTGTTGGGCCAGAGGCGCTGGTCTATGCTGTATGGCTCTATAAAAATAACTGACGAATATGTTTCATTAATGTTGATTGAAAGGTAAGTGATGGCTTGCTATGGGATCCAGTGTGCACATATTTTGGGTTTGTTTCCATCCATTTGAACAGCCAGATATGAGAGCAGTTTAAACCCATTTCTGTCAGGCATTATATCTGACAATGCTCCCTTGGTATTACAGAAAGTGGCCCGAGATTTATTGTCAAGATACATACAACCCTGAGATTCTCTTTCATGCAAGAGAAGCAGAATTACCACTTATTGATAATGCAAAAAAAAATTGTATACAACGGACACGTGAACAATTTAAAAAGTGTAAACAGATAAAGAAATGTAAACAAACTGACTATGCAATACAGAGAGAAAAATAAAATGCACAAGTGAGAGCCCTTAAATGGGTCCCTGGTTGAGTTTGTTGTTGAGGAGTCTGAAGGTGGAGGGGTAGCAGCTGTTCCTAAACCTGGTGGTACAAGTCTTGTGGCACCTATAACTCTTTCCTGATGGCAGCATACTTGACTATGTTATAAGACTCTGGAGTGAGGATAAAACCCACCACTTTTTAAAACTTGAATTGTTTATTATGGTCACATATAAAGGTTAAAACAATGGTTCTCAACCTTTTTCTTTCCACTCACATACCACTTTAAGTAATCCTTATGCCATTGATGCTCTGTGATTAGTAAGGGATTGCTTAAGGTGATATGGGAGTAGGAAGGGAAGGTTGAGAATCACTGCTCGAGACTCAATTGTTATTGAAATATTTTGCTTGAGAAAAATTGTCATTGGCCCATTTCCTTTAGAGTTATGAAACAGTACATATAATGAGTCAATTAGGTAGATATGATTAAAATAGTGGTTTTCAAACTTTTTTCCCCACCCACATACCACCTTAAGCAATCCCTTACTAATCGCAGAGCATAGGGAATACTTAAACTGGAATGTGAGAGGAAAGTAAAAGATTGAGAACCACTGGGTTAATGGTTCCATTATTTTCACTTCATCCTACATTTAGAATGTAATATACATGAAATTCTTTAACTTTTTCTACTGTAAGGAAGACAGGGAGTCACCACTTTGTCAACACCCCTCACAAAAATGAGGCCCCAGCAAGGAATGAACTCATGACTCCTGGTTTACAAGACCAGTGCTCTAACCAATAAGTAATGGAGCTACTGAGATGCAGTGAAAAACATGCATGCTATCCAGGCAAGTCAACCCTTGCACAAGTACAACAGGTTGCACTAAAAGTGGCGGATGTTAGAGTGGTTATAATGGATGTAAGGAGGGGATCTGCCGAGGGCAGCTGGTAGCGTTGCCACACTTCCTGCCCGTTCGTTTTTGTTCCAAGTAAACAGTGGGTGGCACGGTTGGCGTGGCAGTTAGCGCAATGCCTTAACAGCACCAGGGATCAGAATTGGGGTTCGAAACCTGCTTTGTCTGTGTGTTCTCCCCATCCCTGCATGGGTTTTCCCTGGGGCCTCTGGTTTCCTCCCACTGTTTGAAACATACCAGGGGTGTAGGTTAATGGGGTATAAATTGGGTGGTGCGGACTCATAGGCCAAAATGGCCTGTTACCATACTGTATGTTTACAAATTTTTAAAAAAAATTCCAAGAAACTGATCCACACAAACAGATTTTTCCAGTAGTAGAGATTTTTTGTTGCTGTATTGGTTTACCAGCAATACTACTGCCAAGATTTAACAATAGAAATATCTGCACTGTCTAATCTGCAATTTTAAATGTATTTAAATGAGTAGCGGGTGGCTGGTAAATTACAGAACCAGCTAAAGGTCATTACTCTGTTACATAAATGTGCATGGAATTCATAAACATAAAAACTTATGTCAATTATACTCATTATCCATTTAGTGAACTGAAAAGTGAATGAAGAGATACTGACTTGAAAGGAGCGTGTTAATAAAAGAATATTGGGATTTATGCAATTAAGATGCTCTTAAATTATATTCAAGTTAAAATACACACAAGTGGAACATTAAATTTGCAGTAGCTATTACCCCAGTAATAAATCAGATCTAAAATACTAATTACAACCATGGAATCATGCCCCAACATATACTGCTTAAGAATGTCCTATTCACACACCATCATTGGTTAATGACAACTGATTATGGTGGTGACCCATCAATTAAAGCATCTGAGGAATAACCATCAAGCTACAATCTCCATGGAGATATAATCCCACGAGAACTCGATTCAAATTTTTAATAATTATGATAACCTTAGAAAGGCACAGACAACATTGTCAAAGGGCATATGAATATAAACGATATAGTGAATACTCAGCAAATCTGACAGTATCTGTGGAAAAGGAAAACATGCTCACGGTTCAAGTCAATGTCACTTTTTTTCAGAACAGGAAGAGAATGGAGACATTACAAGTTTTCACGGTTCTTTTAATTGTCATGTAAGAATATATTAAAAATGAAATATAGGCAGAGTCGTTATTAAGATTATCCAGTCCCCCTAACAATGAGAGAAAGAGAAGCAAAAGAGAGTCCCTTCAGAGTCACTAAGTGCCCATGGTTTTGCCTCCAGCAAAACTAGAACTAGAACTAAATGCATTGCTCCAAGTATAGATCTCTGCTTCCAGACCCTTTCAGAAAAAAATATAATTTACCCTATCAAAATCTCAAAACATTTTTTACATTGTTCATACATCTCTATCCAGTCCACCATTTCCATATCTTCTTGAAGGTCTATTCCTACACCATCTCCCCCCCTTCCGCACTTCATGGGCTTCAGTTTTGTGACATGTGCACATCTGGGAATGGTGCCCAGCAGAACGAAGTTTAGATTTATTGTCTGAGTACAAGACATCACATGCAACCCTGAGATTATTTTTTCTGGGGCCAGGCACAATTTCTACTTATCAGTAATGCAAAAATCTGTATTAAGAAAAGATACGGATAGACAAGAGAGAAATGTAAACAAAGAAAAAAGTGCAAACAAACAATTCCGCAATACAGAAAATTAAACATTCAAAAATAAATAATATGCAAAGTATGAATCCTTAAATGAGACTGACTGATTTTACTGTTTAGGAGTATGATGGTGGAAGGGTAGCAACTATTCCAAAACCTGGTGGTGCAAATTTTGTGGCACCTGTACCTCTTTCCTGATGGCAGCAGTGAGCGTGTACACTGGGTAGTGTGGATCCTTGATGATTGCTGCTGCTCTTCGATCAATATCCAAATAGTGAGAAAACAGTGACCCCTGAGAATTCTACTCTATATTGCTGCCATTCTGAAAACCCTTCCATTGATAATGTTTTCTGTCACAACCAATTTTCTATACAGAAGCCTCCTGTCTTTTTTTTTAAATATTTAGGCATGCAGCACAGTATCAGCCATTTCGGCCCACAAGCCCGCGCCACCCATTTGACCTACAATCCCTGATACACTTTTTGAAGGGTGGGAGGAAACCAGAGCCCCTGGGGAAAACCCATATAGAAAGTACAAACTCCCTGCAGACAGTGCGGGATTTGAAACCCGGTCCTGATCTCTGGCATTATAACAGTGTTGTCCTAACTGCTATGCCAACAATGCCATCCTGTTTTTGTCCCATGCACTTCAATCTTGATATCAAGCTTGTTTTTTTTTGGTTTATTAAATTTTTTAATTTTTCTCACTATGAATCATATTAACCAAAATACACACAAACATTTCCCTCTTGAATATACACAGTGGCATTTTCTCCCCTTTTTTCCCCCCTTCCCTTCCCTCCCTCTTTCCCACCCCCCTCTCTAACCACTAAATGTTCAACATATACAATACAATAAACCCCCATGAAACAATGTCATCACACAATGAAAATAAACAAGAAAATTGTGTCATCTACTTTTACACACTGGATCAAGTCATTTTGTCTTCTTATCATTTTAGGGGTTGGAGGTCCGAGGCAAGCCCTCTCTGTTGTGTTTCATGTATGGTTCCCAAATTTGTTCAAATAATGTGAGTTTATTTTTTATATTATATGTTATTTTTTCCAATGGAATATATTTATTAATTTCCATGTACCATTGCTGTATTCTCAGGCTCGCTTCTGATTTCCAAGTTGACATTATAGATTTTTTTGCTACAGCTAAGGCTATCATAATAAATCTTTTTTGCGCTTCATCCAGTTTAAGGCCTAATTCTTTCCTTCTTATACTACAGAAGAAAGATCTCTGGATTTTTTGGTATGTTGCTTTTTGTGATTTTATTTAATATCTGATTTAGATCTTCCCAAAACTTTTCCACTTTCTCACATGCCCTAATTGCATGTACAGTTGTTCCTGTTTCCTTCTTACAGTGAAAACATCTATCTGATACTGTTGGATCCTATTTATTTAACTTTTGGGGCGTGATATATAGCCTGTGTAACCAATTATATTGTATCATGCGTAACCTCATATTTATTATATTTCTCATAGTTCCGGAGCATAACTTTTCCCATATTTCATTTTTTATCTTTATGTTTTGATCTTTTTCCCACTTTTGTTTGGGTTTGTAGCTTATTTCATCATTTTCTTTCTCTTGCAGCTTGATGTACATGCTTGTTATAAATCTTTTTATTATCGTTGTTTCTGTAATCACATATTCAAAGCTGCTTCCTTCTGGTAATCTCAGTCTACTTCCCAATTTGTCCTTTCAGTAGATTTTCAGTTGGTGATATTGTACCATGAGTTATTCCATATTTGTACTTCATTTGTTCAAATGATAATAAATTATTTCCCAAAAAACAATTTTCTATTCTTTTAATTCCTTTTCTCTCCCATTCTCTAAAGGAAAGGTTATCCATTGTGAAAGGGATTAATTAGTTGATTTTGCGTCAATAATAATTTTGGTGGTTGGTAATTTGTTTTTTTTTCCTTTCTACATGAGTCTTCTTCCAGATGTTGAGTTGATGGTGCAGTACTGGTGAGCTTCTATATTGCACCAGTTTTTCATCCCACTTATAAAGTATATGTTCTGGTACTTTCTCCCCTATTTTATCTAGCTCTATCTTGGTCCAATCTGGTTTTTCCCTTGTTTGATAAAAATCTGATAGATATCTTAATTGTGCTGCTCTATAATAATTTTTAAAGTTTGGTTCCTGCAAACCACTTTGTTTGTACCATTCTGTTAATTTATCTAGCTCTATCCTCGGTTTCCCCCCTTTCCATAAGAATTTCCTTATTATTCTCTTTAGTTCATTGAAGAATTTCTCTGTTAAGGGAATTGGTAACGATTGAAATAGGTATTGTATCCTTGGGAAGATATTCATTTTAATGCACACAAACATTTCCCTCTTGAATATACACAGTGGCATTTTCTCCCCTTTTCCCCCCCCCTTCCCTTCCCTCCCTCCTTCCCACCCCCCTCTCTAACCACTAAACGTTCAACATATACAATACAATAAACCCATTAAACAATGTCATCACACAATGACAATTTATAGCCTTCCTATCAGTGTTAGTGGTAAGTCTTTCCGATGTTCTAAGTCATCTTGTGATTTCTTCATTTATGTCTGATAATTTTATTTGTATAGATGGCCTAGATTATTATCTAGTCTAATACCTAGGTATCAGATTGTTTGCCATTTCAATGGTGATTCTTTTCTAAACTTTGTGTAATCCGCATTATTCCATCGCTTCACTTTTATTTGCATTGATCTTGTATCGCAATATTTCTCCATATTCCTTCAATTTCTTATGTAATTCTTTTATTGATAATTCTGGTTCTGTTAAGTATACTATGATGTCATCTGCAAATAAACTGATTTTATATTCCTTTTTTTATTTTATTTTCTGTTCTTATCAATTCTGTCAATGGTTCTATTGCTAAAGCGAACAGTGAGGGAGATAGTGGACATCCCTACCTGGTTGACCTTCTTAATTTAAATTGGTTCGATACATATCCATTTACTGTTACCTTCACCAATAGTCCATGATATAATGCTTTAATCCAATTAATATATTTCTCTGGTAGGTTGAACCTCTGTAATACTTTGAATAAATAATTCCATTCTACTCTGTCAAAGGCTTTCTCTGCATCTAAAGCAACAGCCACTGTTGACTTCTTATTCCCTTGTACTGCATGGATTAAGCTAATGAACTTACAGACATTGTCCGTTGTTCCTCTTCTCTTAATAAATCCAGTTTGAGCTAGTTTTACTATTTTTGATACACAGTTGGCCATTCTGTTTGCTAATAGTTTTGCTATTATCTTATAATCTGAGTTAAGTAGAGATGTTGGTCTTTACAATGCTAGTGTTAGTGGATCTTTCCCCGTCTTTGGTATTACTGTAATTATTGCTGTTTTACATGAATCTGGCAAGTTTTGTGTTTCTTCTATCTGGTTCATTACTTCCAGGAGAGGAGGAATTAATAACTCTTTAAATGTTTTATAGAATTCTATTGGGAGTCCATCCTCTTCAGGCATTTTATTGTTCGGTAGCTTTTTTAATATATCCTGTATTACCTCTATTTCAAATGGTCTTATCAATTTGTTTTGCTCCTCTTCTTGCAATTTCAGTAGTTCGATTTTAGCTAGAAACTCATCTATTTTGTCTTCTTTCCCTTCGTTCTCAGTTCGGTATAATTGCTCGTAGAATTCCTTGAAGTTTTCATTGGTCTCTATTGGGTTATATGTAATTTGTTTGTCCTTTTTCCTTGATGCCAATACCGTTCTTTTAGGATTTCTGTTTTAAGCTGCCAAGCTAGTATTTTGTGCGTTTTTTCTCCTAGCTCATAACGCTTTATTTTCATTATGTTCTTCTCCACCTTATACGTTTGTAGTGTTTTGCATTTTATTTTATTTTTTTGTCTGCCAATTCTCTTCTTTTTCTGGTATCTTCCCTTGTTGCTAGTTCTTTTTCTGTATTTACTATTTCCCTTTCCAGCTGTTCTATTTCCCAATGTAGTCCTTTTTAATCTTAGTTACAAAAACTTACTATCTCCCCTCTGATGAAGGCTTTCATTGCATTAATATAAATTTGTCTTTCACTTATTCCGTATTTATTTCAAAGTACATTTTAATTTGGTGCTCAATAAATTCTCTAAATTCCTGTTTTTTAAGTAGCATGGAGTTTAATCTCCATTTATATGTTCTTGGTGGGATGTCCTCCAGTTCTATTGCTAATAACAGGGGTGAGTGATCAGATAACAATCTAGCTTTATATTCCATTTTCCTAACTCTCCCTTGGAAATGGGCTGACATCAGGAACAGGTCAATCCTTGAATATGTTTTATGTCTACTCAAATAATATGAGTATTCCTTCTCCTTTGGGTGTTGTCTCCTCCATATATCCAAAAGTTGCATTTCCTGCATTGATTTAACCATAAATTTGGCTACTTTGTTCTTTTTGCTAGTCTTTTGTCCAGTTTTATCCATCTTTGAATCCAAATTAAGGTTAAAGTCCCCTCCTATCAATATATACCCTTGCATATCTACAATCTTCAAAAAAATATCTTGCATAAACTTTTGATCCTCTTCATTCTTCTTCTTTGGCTTGGCTTCGTGGACGAAGATTTATGGAGGGGTAATGTCCACGTCAGCTGCAGGCTCGTTTGTGGCTGACAAGTCCGATGTGGGACAGGCAGACACGGTTGCAGCGGTTGCAAGGGAAAATTGGTTGGTCGGGGTTGGGTGTTGGGCTTTTCCTCCTTTGTCTTTTGTCAGTGAGGTGGGCTCTGCGGTCTTCTTCAAAGGAGGTTGTTGCCCGCTGAACTGTGAGGCGCCAAGATGCATGGTTTGAGGCGATATCAGCCCACTGGCGGTGGTCAATGTGGCAGGTTAAAGTCCCCTCCTATCAATATATACCCCTGCATATCTACAATCTTCAAAAAAATATCTTGCATAAACTTTTGATCCTCTTCATTAGGTGCATATATATTGACCAAATTCCAGAGTTCTGAATATATTTGACACTTTATCATTACATATCTCCCTGCTGGATCTATCATTTCCTCTTCGATTTTGATGGGTACATTTTTATTGATTAATATAGCTACACCTCTGACTTTTGAATTATATGATGCTGCCGTTACATGCCCTACCCAGTCTCTCCTTAATTTATTATGTTCCACTTCAGTTAGATGCATTTCCTGCACGAATGTCATATCTATTTTTTTTTCATGTAAATTTAAATAGTCTCTTCCTTTTGATTTGGTTATGTATTCCGTTAATATTTATAGTCATATAGTTCAACATGGCCATCTCATACTCTGTTTACATCTCAATTCCACTTCCTCACCACCACCTTTCCCCTTTTCCCCATTTTCATTTCAGTTTTCCTTTTTTGAATGCAATGTATGACAACACTTCTAAAACATAAAATACTTCAACCACTCCCACATCTAAAATTCCCTTAACCCCAAGTGTCCTCCCCCCCTCTCTGAGTCACCCCTTGTCCCTTGCCGGGCAACCACAACTCCCCTCTCCATTCAGACTGCGAACCCATTCATAAGTGTCAACTGATTTCGCAGTGACTGTTATTCTCTCCCACCCAACCCCCTCCAGAAAAGATTTTTATCTTCACATTAAAACAAAGCTCCCTCTATTTTTTTTTACCCCCTCCTTTTTTCCCCTTCTCCCTTACTTCCCTTTTCTTCCCTCCTTTAGTTCTTACTTATACATTATTTTTACATCTTTATATGTACTTTGTCGTCATTCTTCGTTCTTGTTACATCTCTTCATCTCTCTTTCTGTCTTCAGGCGTTCTGCAAATTCTCGTGCTTTCTCCGGATCCGAGAACAGTCTGTTTTGCTGCCCCGCTGGATATCTTAACACAAATTTATAGCCTTTTTTCCATAGGATCGATTTTGCTGTGTTAAACTCCTTCCTCTTCTTTAGGAGCTCAAAACTTATGTCTGGGTAGAAATTTTTTTTTTACCTTTGTACTCCAGTGGATTTTTTTTTTGTCTTCTCTAATTTTATTCATTGCCTTCTCCAATATATTTTCTCTTGCCGTGTATCTCAGAAATTTTACTAAAATGGATCTTGGTTTTTGTTGTGACTGTGGTTTCGGGGCTAATATTCTGTGTGCCCTTTCTATTTCAATTCCTTCCTGAATTTCTGGCATTCCCTGGGCTTTTGGGATTCATTCTTTTATAAATTCTTTCATATCTTTGCCTTCTTCATCTTCCTTTAGGCCCATCTTTATTTTGTTTTGCCTGCTATAGTTTTCCATTATATCCATCTTCTGAGCTAACAACTCTTGTGTTTCTTTAACTTTTTGTCACTTTCTTCCAATTTTCTTTTTAAGTCGTTCACTTCCATTTCTACTGCCATTACACATTTTTCCACATTTTCTAATCCTTTCCCTACATCTGTTATGACTAGCTCTATTCTACTCACTTTTTCTTCTGTACTTTTCATTCATTTCACTAAATTCTAGTGTCAACCATTCTTTTAATGCTTTCATTTGTTCTTGAAATTTTTTTTTATCTATGTACTGTCCATTCATTTTACCTTCTATTCCTCTGTGCAGAGCTTGGTGTTCTTCTTCT
Organism: Narcine bancroftii; assembly: GCF_036971445.1. Classification (NCBI taxonomy): domain Eukaryota; kingdom Metazoa; phylum Chordata; class Chondrichthyes; order Torpediniformes; family Narcinidae; genus Narcine; species Narcine bancroftii. The sequence goes on from NC_091474.1 coordinate 27,594,757, forward strand.
TCTGTCTGCTCTTGGGTTTGTGTCTTCTACTTCACTTCCTTGTATCTGTGTCTCTTCTGACTTTCTTGTTGAGCTGCTTGTCTCAGTTTGTTGGGTATTTTTTTTTCATAGTTTCTTGATGTTGGTCCTCTTCTCCTGGGCTGGTTATCTGTTGGGCCTCCTGCTTCTGTTTTTCTTTCTCATCCCTCCCCTTCCCATTGCTTTCTTTTTCTTCCAGCTGGGAGCCCTGCTGTCGGGCCTCTCTCAGATGTTCATGCTGTGTAGTTTCACTCCACAGCTGGTTCACCCCTCCCGTCAGTGTTCTCCTTGTCCTTGTGCGCTTCGCGCACCTCTGTTTGGCTCAGTGAGCCATTTTTGCAGTCCTGCGGTTGGTAGGTCGCGACCCTGCGGGGTCTTCACTAACCTCGGGGAGCGGGCTCCTCTTTCCACGGTGGGTCCCTGATTTTTCGTGCAGGTAAGGCCTTCTCTTCCAGCATCTTTCCTTCTTTTTTTCCCATTGTTTTTGGTTTTTCTTTCTTAGGTGCCAATTTCTTTTCTCCACATCTTTATCTTTTATTTGTTGTGTTCTGTGTATCTGGGGCTTTACTTTTCCTTCACTTTTTCTCTTCTTTTCTGGAGAGGGCTGGTATTCTCCTACCAGCCACTACTCCATCACGTGATTCCTCCTCAACTCGATATCAAGCTTGTTAAGCATCACTTCATTACATGTCTTTTGAAAGTCCGTTGACACCAATTTCCTCATTGACCCATTCTGTTACATCATAAAGTCATCAAATTATCTGGCTTTCCTTAATGAATCTCCATGCTTGTCAGTGACTTGCAAATTTTGCTCCATTAATCAATTCTCAAAGTTTCCCCATGAGCAATTTTAATCTGTCCTTGCACCCAGCTTGAAGATGACTACAGCATTGGTAGTTGTTTGGTCTTTCGGCACCATCCCACTAATTAACATTTTTGGAAAATTACCGCCAATAACTTACCTCAATTTGATTTGTTGACATGCCCTCCTGAAGAATACATTTTAAAAATAAACACCTAATGGCCCACTATACTTGTTCATCCTCTCTGAAAAAGCACCCAAACTCTATTCTTCCACCATAATGCTAAGAACCTACCAGGACTTTCCCAGTTATTAATAATATTTAAATATATGTATATATGTACTGCGTATCTGGAAGGCTGGCAGCAAAACTCTGCATGCCAAACTGCATGAGTTTTTCAAGCTTTGTTGGGACCAAGGAAAACTGCCTCAGGATCTTCGTGATGCCACCATCATCACCCTGTACAAAAACAAAGGCGAGAAATCAGACTGCTCAAACTACAGGGGAATCACGCTGCTCTCCATTGCAGGCAAAATCTTCGCTAGGATTCTACTAAATAGAATAATACCTAGTGTCGCCGAGAATATTCTCCCAGAATCACAGTGCGGCTTTCGCGCAAACAGAGGAACTACTGACATGGTCTTTGCCCTCAGACAGCTCCAAGAAAAGTGCAGAGAACAAAACAAAGGACTCTACATCACCTTTGTTGACCTCACCAAAGCCTTCGACACCGTGAGCAGGAAAGGGCTTTGGCAAATACTAGAGCGCATCGGATGTCCCCCAAAGATCCTCAACATGATTATCCAACTGCACGAAAACCAACAAGGTCGGGTCAGATACAGCAATGAGCTCTCTGAACCCTTCTCCATTAACAATGGCGTGAAGCAATGCTGTGTTCTCGCACCAACCCTCTTTTCAATCTTCTTCAGCATGATGCTGAACCAAGCCATGAAAGACCTCACTGTTTACATCCGGTACCGCACGGATGGCAGTCTCTTTAATCTGAGGCGGCTGCAAGCTCACACCAAGACACAAGAGAAACTTGTCCGTGAACTACTCTTTGCAGACGATGCCGCTTTAGTTGCCCATTCAGAGCCAGCTCTTCAGCGCTTGACGTCCTGCTTTGCGGAAACTGCCAAAATGTTTGGCCTGGAAGTCAGCCTGAAGAAAACTGAGGTCCTCCATCAGCCAGCTCCCCACCATGACTACCAGCCCCCCCACATCTCCATCGGGCACACAAAACTCAAAACGGTCAACCAGTTTACCTATCTCGGCTGCACCATTTCATCAGATGCAAGGATCGACAATGAGATAGACAACAGACTCGCCAAGGCAAATAGCACCTTTGGAAGACTACACAAAAGAGTCTGGAAAAACAACCAACTGAAAAACCTCACAAAGATAAGCGTATACAGAGCCGTTGTCATACCCACACTCCTGTTCGGCTCCGAATCATGCGTCCTCTACCGGCATCACTTACGGCTCCTAGAACGCTTCCACCAGCGTTGTCTCTGCTCCATCCTCAACATCCATTGGAGCGCTTTCATCCCTAACGTTGAAGTACTCGAGATGGCAGAGGTCGACAGCATTGAGTCCAAGCTGCTGAAGATCCAGCTGCGCTGGGTGGGTCACGTCTCCTGAATGGAGGACCATCGCCTTCCCAAGATCGTGTTATATGGCGAGCTCTCCACTGGCCACCGTGACAGAGGTGCACCAAAGAAAAGGTACAAGGACTGCTAAAGAAATCTCTTGGTGCCTGCCACATTGACCACCGCCAGTGGGCTGATATCGCCCTAAACCGTGCATCTTGGCGCCTCACAGTTTGGCGGGCAGCAACCTCCTTTGAAGAAGACCGCAGAGCCCACCTCACTGACAAAAGGCAAAGGAGGAAAAACCCAACACCCAACCCCAACCAACCAATTTTCCCCTGCAACCGCTGCAACCGTGTCTGCCTGTCCCGCATCGGACTTGTCACCCACAAACAAGCCTGCAGCTGACGTGGACTTTTACCCCCTCCATAAATCTTCGTCCTCGAAGCCAAGCCAAAGAAGGAAAGATATGTATTGTTTGTCTATATGTGTGATATGTCTGTATGTGTGTTTTGCACTGTTCTGCACCGTGGACCGGAGAACACTGTTTTGTCGGCTTGTAAATAAAAGTGAATTTTAACTTGTGCATTAGGGAAACCACATGTTTTGGAAGTATCAATGAATTTTTAATTACTTTTGTTGTCTGAGGGACTCTTCTCTGAACACTAAAACCATTATTTCAGAAACAGGATGCAAGATAAAGAGAATATTTATTTCTACACCCTGGACGAGAGAATGCTGTTTTGTCAGGTTGTACTGTTACAACTGGATGATAAACAAACCTGAACTTGAAGATTTTCAAAACATTTCACTTGTAACCAATCATTTACAGAAAAGCAATTTCCTGGTGCATTTTTAGTTCACTAATCCAAAAGTGAAAAGAATTTCCTCTTAATGGGCACATTACTGCAAGAATCCAACATTCAGATTTTAAATCCATTTAAGCAGGCAGTTAGGTCCAAACTAACCTCAGACAGATGTATCATCAATAATTTCTGAACCATTAACTTGTACTTTACTAAAAACATTGCAGCTTATATTATGTACCAAAATATATTTTATGTGAAAAACTAAATTTAAAAATAACCAGAAATATCATATCCCTGAATATTAGGTCAAAATCATCACACAGGACCATTTAACACAGAAGTCAACTGATTCATTAGTGGGTTTGATACAGTTAGCTTAGAGAAACTGTTCCCAGTGACAGCAACCAAAGGACACCAGTGAGCAGAATTTTGATGGGAAATGTGCTCAGAGTCATTTGGCCCATCAGATCAAGGTCAACCTTCAAATACCCATCTATATTTCCCATCTAAATACAGATATTTAGTCAGCTGTTGGAGAGGTTTGTGGAGGCAGATTGTTGTAACATTCAAAGGTATTGAATGAATGCTTGGAACTTCAAATACAATAAGGATTTGGAAGTAATTGGAAAGCTCTTTCTCACTGGCGTGAAGTGTTGAATAATTTATTCTGTCCCATATAATTCTTACAACTCTCACAGGAATCAAGTGCATCAACACAATAGATTAGAACCAAAATACTTGTTTGTTCTTCAGTTTTATTATGTTTAACAGGATCACCAAAGCCAAATGCTTCTGCATTTAATGATGCCTGCCTTCCAAAAGTAAATTGTGCAGTTACAGCTTTGTTTGATGCTTGATTAGATGGTAGCAAGTCAATATTGGAGGCATGGGCCAGTTATCTGATGAAATAGTTAGCTGTGCTTATGCGTTTCACTTGTTGAGTGCAACGTTGCACTGGTTCAACTGATGCTCTTCAGAAAGCGATACAAGAGCAGGTAGAAGTCTGTAAAATGTTCATTTGATCAAAAGTAGCTAAGTCCGCAGGATTTCACAAGCTGTGATCGGCACTTGAGGTTTCTTGAAACCGAACATATGGAAGGAGAGGTGCGTAATCACATGAATAAATCATCGTATCCTGGAGGAGGAAGGTGGTCTGGATCAGGACTAAAAGAGAAAAATCATTCTGTAATCGTTCAGTTATGCAAAGGTTGATCCAAAGCTTGCACCATGCACAATGTTTGAAGGTTAAAAATTGCTGAACACGTGGGAACTGGGTGATATTTGCTGTTGTGGGGTGTTTGCCTGACCTGCAGTGTTTTCAGCTTTTTCACTTGGAGTTCACTTAACTATTGAACTCCATCCTCACTACATTCTACAGAAGATGTATTGAGAGCATCCTGTGCAACTGCATCACCACCTGGTTTGGAAGCTGTACCACCTCAGACCGCAAGACCCTGCAGAGGATAGTGAAGTCAGCAGAAAAGATCATTGGGGGCTCTCTTTGTACCATGAAGGACATCTACAACACTCAATGAAAGTGAAAGGCAATATACATTGCAAAGGACTCTACACACCCCTCATGTAAACTGTTCTCCCTTCGGTCATCTGGTAGGAGGTAGGAGAGGTCCTTAAATCCAGATTGGGCAACAGTTTCTTTCCCCCCCAAGCCATCAGGCTCCTGAATTCTCAGAACATATGTGGGCTTTTACTGTGTACATATTAACATTTTACTATTTCAATGTGTTTAACTTCTATTCTAACTTATATTTATGTAAATACGTACCGTGGTCCTGGATAAACGCTATCTCGTCTTTACCGTATGAGCATGGCATAAATGATAAGTAAAGGTGACTTGATTAGTGACCTATTGTGGACACTCAACATCTCCTCACTTGTAAGGAAGGCGCAAGAGCACTTCCTGAGAAGACTGAAGAGGGTGTCATTATGTCAACCTTCCTCTACAGGAGCTCTATCGAGAGCGTCCTGGCCAGCTGCATCAGTATAGAATGGTTTCTGCAGAGAAATGGATCGGAGGTCAATCCCCAGGACCACAAGAGTGGCAGAGAGGATCACTGGAGTCTCCCTCCCCCCATTGATGTGATCTGCTGGGATCGTTGTCTGAAGAGGGCTCACAAAATTGTTAAGGACCCCTTCCACCCTGCACACAGCATCTTTCAGCTGCTCCCGTCAGGTAAAAGATACAGGAGTATCAGAGCCAGCACCTCAATGCTGAGGAATAGCTTCTTCCCATAGGCTGTGAGATTCCTGAACAACCAAAGGAAGTGCTCACACTAACCATCTGAGACTCTCATTCACAAAACAATATTTATTTATTTGTACATATGAATACTTGTTCTGCATTATGTGTGTTATGTCTGGTTGCCTGGTGCAGAGGGTGGTTAGACACCCTACAGGATGAAAAACAAGACATGCCAAAGGGCGGACAAATCCTCTCATCTACCACATACCGTGAAACACGGAAAGAGCATCCCTTGCATCGAAGCTTGGTCTGGCCATTCACTGCAACAGAATTTCCCCCAGCCATTTTGGTCCTCACCATGCTGCTGGATTTGGGAGGGGATGTCGAGAGCGTATGTCTGGACTTGTGCAACCCCATAATCACCTAAAATCCATTCACACAGACACACTGTTCCTTTCTGAGGAGTGGGGGAAATCGGCCTGTACAGTCACTTCAGGACACACATACCAAACTCCACAAACTGAACTAAAAGGATCCATCATCGTCCTATGGGATGGATAGCCAGATGAAGACATCTGTTATCAATGAGGCCAGATTTATTTACTTAATTACTTAAATTTGAATGTCCTGGCTACCATAATGGGATTTAATTTTAATTTTAATTTGGACAGCACGGGATTCGAACACAAGTACTGATCATTGATGACATAACAGCATTGGTGACATGGCACATTGCTCCTTGGAGAGACCCCCATGACTTTTGTTAATATAAACATATGGTGCATTTTTCTGAATTACACTGGATATACAGCACAGAAAGTTCAACCCCACCAACTACTTCATTTTCCCCATCAACATGTATTGATCTTTTCCCTCACAAGCTTGTCCATTCTCTATTTAAATGTTTCTATAGTATTCATGTCATCTACTGCTGGTGGCATGAATTCCTAATTTCCACCACTCTTGAAAAATAAGTTTCTTCTGAACTCCTTTTCCGATTTCTCAGTGATAAGTCTTGTATTGACAATATAGTTATGCACCACTCCACAATCACTGTCTCCATATTGGAATACTTTTTCCACATGGGTATCCACACCTCTTCGGTTCCCACCATGAATTCTCATATTTCTCCTCTTCATTACATTACAGTCTCTCGTCATTCCTCACCTTTTTTTTTTAAAATAAAACAGACTGTTCCTTGCTTCATGACACTAATAACGAGTTTAGCAAATACATTGCACACTGAAATTCTTACTTGCTACAGCTGAACAGGTACTGTAAAAAAAATTATCATTCTCTCTGGCTATTTCTTTCTTGAAGTATTTTTATCCCGTCTTCAATTTATTTTTTCCCACTCATCACTCTATCCTCCAGTTCATGCCCAACCTTAACCTAAGTGTTCATCTTGTAGTCTTGTGCAATAAGTTGTTCTGTATTTGGGAAGAACATTTTCAGTTCAATGTGTCATAGTGTCGAGTTTGAATTTGAAATGCAAATTCAGAAAGATATTCTACACTGAGGGTCACTGATTCAGAAATGAGGGTTCTACTACAGGTACACGATCCTTTATCCGGAACCCTTGGGGGACAGTGTGTTCCGAATTTTTCCGGATTTCGGAAAGCCCACCCGAATTGTGCCGCCATACCCACCCCCACCCCCTTCCAGTCGCCCAGCCGTCTGCCCCAACCGCTGGTCCCTCGGCTGCCCGGCTGCCTCCCCCAAGCGCTGGTCCCTCGGCCACCTCCCCCAAGTGCCGGTCCCTCGGCTGCCTCCCCCAAGCGCCGGTCCCTCGGCTGCCTCCCCCAAGTGCCAGCCGCCTCTCTCTCCACTAACCGGATTTTGGGGCTTTCCAGATTTTAGATGTCTGGATAAAGGATCGTGTACCTATAGTGCTTTTGTAAAGATTTCATTGAATATGTATCATTATATAAACTGAACACATACCCAGAACGGCCAGGCCCAATTGGTCCAAATGGGTCAAACCTGGCTCCAGGTGGCACTGATCCTGGAGGAAGCCGTCCTGGTATTCCCGATGATGGGTCAAAGCCAGAGCTCGGCACTCCAGACCTCAAAGGATCGACAATCATTCCACCTCTTCGATCACTGATGAGCAAAACAGAAAAAAGTAGAAGCAGATAATAGATGGCCTTATTCACATCACAAAAAAAACTAAAGATATTGGAAAAGCAAAATCTGTAAGCAATAATATAATCTAATGCTCGAGCTAAATACTTGGATCAAATTGTCAAAGGCTTTAAAATTGTCATCGTCTCACATTAAAAACCGCCTTATCCCTAGAAAACACAGGCTGTTATTTTTCCACTGGGACAAAGTTTGGAAACTCTCCTCTTACACTACTCCACTCTCATCAGTCATGAGACATCTATTTCCCCCCTCTCCGCTTTCACATCACTAGTTGAGCATATTCATCACCCCTTTTCCTTATTTTAAATCAGCAAGTCTCCTACTCCATTCTTATCAAGCAGTTTTTTTTATTAAATGCATGTGTTTTTCATAAAGGGAACACAAGATTATACAGAATTGGCCCCAGTGATCAAATGCAACTTTCCCCATGCACTTTAGATCAACCTTTCTCAATCAGAGGTATCTAGCTTCCCTGGGGATTCATAGCACATTTAAGAGGGTTGGGGGGCACCATGGATTGAAATAATCAAATTTTAAAATGCTTTTTTATTTAGTTGGTAGGAGAGAAGTTCAAAACCAACTAAATTACTACTTCACAGGGAAGGGGGCCCATAAAATTTGAGCAAATACATGTGAAAGTGTAATATTATGAAAAAACTGAATTGCTAATAAGCATCTACTAATGCTTTACCTCACTGCTAAAAATAATCATCTACTTATTTTTTTCATTCATCTGCAGATTGTGGAAGTCACTGTCAACTGTGGGGTTTACTGTCTATGGAAATAAAAAATAACATAGCTGAAAAGATCTTGATTTAAAAGAGAGGTGATTTATTCTTTTTGACCTTAAATTGCCAAAATGATGGGGATTCAGGAACATACAAGGCCTCACTGCTCTACTAGCAGAGTGACTAATAGTGGGGAGTTATATCTTCCATCATGCAGTGTGCCTCAATTAGCAGCTGTTGTTCATCCACATGCTGGCTACCAAAGCCAAATTGTGGTTTAATTGAGGACATTTGCAATCAGATAAAAACAATGTAAAACACAGAAGACACTTTAAATTTAACTCAAGATGGAGAAATGCCAAATTTCAAGAAAAGGCCAGGAGCAGCCATTTTAAATTACTGTAGGTAGGTAACTTCAACAAGATAGAGTTTGAAGGAAAGATTCAGCAAGGCACTTTGCATCCCATTTCATCAAATCAATTAACATCGCTGTTCAATTCATCTTAAACCAGTTGTCCATGACCTGCACTGCCTAATTAAGCAAGGTCTGTGAAATAAAATATGCAAATCGCAATTACTCAAACTGATGCTTAAAAAAGGTTTAAAAGCTGAAGATATGAAACAAGGGAATATCTAACAATTTACTCTATTTAAAACAAAATTATCTTGTATAAATGAAAGATGGGCTTGTGGTAGAGTTGAATTTTTTTTTACTTAAGGTAAACAATTGAAATGAAAAGAATTGTTTTGGAGTGCGTCATCTCATTGAAGAGATTGATACATTCATACCATAAGACATAGGACCAGAAAAAGGCTATTCAGCCCATTGTGTCTGCCCACCATTTAATCACAAGCTGATCCATTTTCCCACTCGGCACCACTACCCAGCTTTCTTGATTAGCCAGGGTATTGAAGATTAAATACACCCAATGACCTGGCCTCCACAACAAGTCCCACACATTCCCTACCCAGAGGTGAAAGCACAATTCAGATTAGGATTTGAGATGTAATAAACACAACTTCAACATTTTACTGCAGTTTTTTTGATACAAATTGGATAACGAACATTAAGTTTCAGAAGTACAGATCCTTCAGCCCATGATATTGTGCTGACCAAGAGAAACCTACTCAACAAACTAAACCTTCCCTACCTTACACCCATAATCCTTTATTTTTATTGTGACCATGTGCCTGTCTAAGTGTCTTTTAAATGTCCCAGTTGTACAAGCATCCACCAGCACCCTTGGCAATGCATTCAAGGCAGCCACAACTCTCTGTAAAAAAAAACTTACTCCTAACATCTCCCTGAAACTTTCCTCCCCTCCACAGAATACTTCAGGCCAGAAATGCAAACTCCATTGGTACTACATAACCTGCTGTGTATTCCATTACTCTACTGTATATATTCGTGTAATTGCTTAATTTTTTGATCAATTTTTCAGTTCAGATTGGAGGTGGGGGGAGCTGATTTTTATATTGGTCATACTTTTGACCACAGTAAGTACCTACGTTGCTCAAGGCGCTGGATGATTGGATGGCCAGGTGGTAAGTCCACGGTTGGAGAGGCAGGAGCTCAGATGGGCAGCCAGCCGGGGTGAGGATCCACAGTCAGGGCACTGGGAGCTTCGGTGGGTAGGTGGTTGTTGCAAGGATCCGCAATCGCGGTGTTGGGAGCACTGGTGGGCGGGCATTCGAGGCAAGGATCTGCAGTCGGGGGATTGGGAGCTCAGATGGGTGGGCAGTCAGAGCCAAAAAATGAAATCCACTTTTACACGAGCCATACAAAAACATGCAATTTTTCTAAGGGGGGGTGGGGGAAAGAGTCAACTATTACACTGTATCAACGAGTAGATACAGTATGTGTTTATTTCTGTATTTATGTAGAATGTATAACTGATCAAATTTCACAAGCTGTTTTATTGGAGGGAATCAGACAAAATTTTTCACTGAATTGCATAAAGGACAGATCGGGAAAGGAAAACACTAATAGAAAACAGCAGAAATATTAAGGTTTGAAGGAGATTCTAAAGCTTAGGGTCTTGACATTGAAGGCATGGCTGCCAATGGTGGAGCAATTAAAATGGGGTACATGAAAGGCCAGAACAAGAAGCGCAGGAAATAAAAGAGAGGAAGGGCAGAGGTCATGGCAGAATCTGAAAATAAGGATTTTCAGACAGGCATTCACTGTTGCACGTTAATTAAACTCAAAGTTATGCAACATTTGTTGATTTAACAATGAGATTCTAAAGTTTTCATTTTACATTTTAGAGCCCATGACCCTTACCCGTAGAAATGTAGGTGTACTTGAGTCCTGCCCAGATTTTCCTATGGAATCTGAAACTGGAGTTAATTGTGTTTTAATATTTAGAGAGATACAAATTCCTACCTGAACGGGTCAAGATCATCACCCCCTGTTGCAAATGGTGCCATAGGGTCAGACCTGGAGATCGGAAGGGGTGAATTTGTGGAGAAGAAAATGACAATTGTTTTACTGTGTTTTAAAAAAATCAAAACAACACAAGACTTCAGTCTCCCAAGCAACACAATCTCAGCTGTGGTGGTTTTGTGAAATAACATAGTCCTATAAACATACATCAACTTACTGTGACATTCGTTCGCCCCTGGTTAACAGGTGGTCATTCCAATGGTCCTGTCCTCTACACAGCAGCTACAATCCTTAATCCACCAGCTCAGTGATAACTGGAAGCTTAAGGATCTGTATAATCTTTATCAAACTGTAGGATTTTTATCACAATCTGCCACAGCTTGACTGTGACACCTGACAGCTCCCAGAGACCTAAAGTGCAGACATGGATTCAGACCAGCAAAACCCACAGAATTCACATAGTATGTCGAAAGGCATCAGAGTTCCACTTGCACTTTCCCTTGTGCTGATGCCTCCTGGTATGTGCTTTCATTCTTACAGCAGCAGAGATCTGGGTTCACTCCTGAATTCAGGTGTCGTGTGACTAATGGGATTCTGAAGGAAAACAATGATAGATCAGCTTCAGTTTCAAATACAGGCAAATGTCACCAATCCAGAATGCCAACTTCTGAGGTGTGTGACTCAGGAATCCTAAGGTTGCTGTGCATCAATCTGCAATATCATGTTCCACTAACCCATCATAGACTCATAATCTGGTCCCCCTTCCCAAATCTGTAACCTCTTTCAGCCCTTCAACCCTCCAAGGTTTCTTCTGGCTTCTCATGCATTCCCAGTTTACATTTTTCCACCACAGTCACCCTTCAGTTACTAATATCCAAAGAGGAGAATGGCTCAAACCCGAAATGACAACTGCCTTTTACTTCCCATGGGTGCTGTGTGACCTGCTGAATTCTTCCAGCAATTTTTTTTTGTGCACTGCACTGAGATCTAAAGTTTTGGCTATGGCTCCATAAAACTCTCTGCCTCCCTACTTCTCCCCACTTTAAAACACTGGGAGGGTCAGTGGTGCAGCTGGTGTGTTGCACATTCTTCCTGTGACTCCATGGCTTTCCTATGGGCTCTCCGGCTTCAGGCCAATGACACTCAGGGTGGTAGTCTAGTTGGCATACTGGAGATGAGGGGAGTAGTAGAATCCAGATGCAGCTAATAAGAATGTGGGATGGATGATGGTTAGCATGGACTCAGTGGGCTGAATGGGCCTGTGCTCATCCTGCACCTCTCTTAGGTCTCTGACACTGTTTAAATAGAATTTCCCTCAGTGCAGAAACTAACAAGGAGATTGCGTGACAGTTTGAACCACAGAAAAGGTTGAAGGAGCAGAAAATTTCATGGATGGCAGAATCTGACATTGTTCCCTTCTGGGAAGGGATTCTTAAGGAGAGATTTAAAAGTCATTCATATTCATGAAAGGTTTTGGTATGAATAATGTTTCTCAGTGCCAGCAAGGTTAGCAACTAGCGGACATGTTTAAAAGCAGAAGGGACACAGTTGTGTTCTAAAGTCGATTTTTCTTTTACACAGTTGTGTTCTGAAGTCGATTTTTCTTTTACACAGTTGTGTTCTGAGAAGATGGTGAAAGTTGATTAACTAGGAGCTTCCAAAAAGGAAATGGGATTGAAGGGGAAACATTGCATCAGAGGATAAAGTGAGAGGCAAGACTAATTGGAGAGCTTTCAAGAAGCTGGGAAACACATGAAAGGCTGGTTGGCCTATTTCTGTGCTCTATTATTCTATGATTGCATAGATTACCCTTTGGTTCAGGCACAGTATGATTGCCGAGAAATATTTCTGACAACAGTATTTTTATGATTACGTGTGATCAATTTTTAAGAGTTGGTCAAAAGATGACCTGAGGCAATTAGAATAAAACAGATTGAATAGCTCAGTACACATCTTCAGGCTTCTCTGCCAGACTTATCCACCATCCCTGTAAATGCAGAAGCATAATCATCCGTTTTCTTTTCAGTGACAGCCAGATAACTGACAATTTCTGCCATCTCATGGCAAGCATCTTCTCAGCTTTAAGCCAAATGATTTTAAAGGATAGTTAAAACATTAAATTAAAACCCAAAAGCAATCGCTGATGAGCCCAGCCAAATCTAGGGGTGTAAACCAGGATTCTAATCTGTAAATCCAGAAATTTCAATACGTTAAAAAGGGATAGCAAAAAAAGTATGATAAATTTGAAATATTTAGAAGTGTTTCGATGTTTTGAAAAATGGGGGTCTTGTTGGGAGTGAAAGCAAGAGGTTAGTACTAACCAGGGCAAATGCAGATCAGGAAAATGGGATTGATTGGATTGTACTGTACTGGGAGCTAGCATAGACTCAATGGAACAAAAGACCATATTCTATATCATAGGAAAGCATGGTTTAATATAAAAGTGGACCCAAATAATGTATTCTGGTTCTAATATTTAAATACTGACAACAGCCAGAGCTGGTGTTGACCCAAGAGAGTGGAGAGCGGAAACACAGCACTGCTCTGAATGGTTCAACCATCCGGTTCTAATGTCGGTGCCTCCATATAGGCATTAAATGCTTGTTAGAGGAGCTGACAGTGTTTTTAAAAGAAAATCTTGCAACCATGGGTCTGTGTCCAAGATGGCGGCACCTGTGCTCACCAGCAGCCATGAGGGGATGCAGACTGCAGGGAGCAGCAGACCAGCACAGAGGACTAGAAACGGGGAGAAACACCCCCTCCATCGTGGAGGAGAAGCAGAGGAGACAATGCTATAAGATGGTGACCAGTGAAGGACCAGTGAGGGCCTTAGCGCCTGAAGGGCCCACACGTGCCGCAGGTGATCTTGCGTGGTGACTTCAAGGGCTGCAGGAGACTGGCTCATGGGAACCAGCCATCAGAACTGGATTCGAAAGGGAGCTGAGGGCAAGATGGCCTCCCAAAGGGCCTCTTGCATTGAAGGTTTCCTGATTGTGATGGAGGCTTGGATCTGGACCTTGGGTTGCCGATGGATTGAACTATGCAGCTGCAGAGGCTGCGGGAGACAAATCTACGGATACTCAGTGTCTCTGAAGGGACTCTCTTTTGCTTCTCCTTCTCTCATACTGTATGGGGCACTGGGCGACAAATGGTGTCTCTTTGTCTACCTTACTGCAGGCAGAGGCAACAACATGTAAATATTACATTTTCTGTACTATTACATGATAATAATGGAATCTTGAATTTTTGACATTTTAAATAAATGAGTTATTTCTCAAAAAAAGCTTCCCCAAAATTTAAGGGAATGAAAGTTGATTAAAAACATTAGCATGTTGCAAATTAGTTATTATCCATGGAAATTAAACAGTAAGTTGCTTTTATGCTCTCTGGGGAAATCAGAGAAAATCTCTCTCCCATGCACAAAAGTTCCCGTTATTCCACCCTGTTTGCAAAAGAGAAATAATGAGGCATCTTCAAAGAAAGGCAACAAGGAGAGTCAGAACATGGTAAATGGAAGCCTGTAAAATCATGTTTATTAAGTAAAAAGATTGAAAATGTACATTCAACTCCAAAATTGCATTTGAACAATTTAAATAACTCACTAATGCAGGGAAGCTTGGCATGTCCAACATTCTGTGCGAAGACACAGACGCAAGTTAAAGAGAGCGAAGAACAAACGGTGCTGATCGATGCACTATATTGAGCCTCTCTGAGTATTTTCTTGGCGTGCCGTCAATGAGGTATAAAAATAAACATCCAGATCAGACAAGGCATTAATGTTACAGCCTAGTGCTTCATGATCAATTACATAGGAATTGAGCTCTTTAGCTCTTTGAGCCAATTTATATTTAAAAAGATGCTTGGTCCTCAATTGAGAGCAATTGATGCAATTAGATTGGTAGTCTGAACTGAATGGTTCAGACTAATGTAACAGACCAAACTGAATTTGTAAGAATTTTTCAAAGCCTGAAATACTGCTGTCGTGAACATTATAAACACTAAACGCCAAAATGCTGAGAAATTGAACAATGCCATTATGTGAGGCTAAAAAACCAAAGTGATACTTACTCGTCGATAAATCTAACACTCCAATCTCCAAAACACAGACTACTAAATTGATAAGTAGGCAAAAAGATTACAGTGATACTTCAAAACAATTGTATACGTCACTGAAAGTGACTGCAGATGCTGGAATCTGGAGCAGAGAACAATCTACTGGAGAAACCCAACAGGTCAAGCAGCATCAGTGGGAGAAAAAAAAAAATGCCAATACCTTGAGTCTGAACCCTTCAAGACTTGATGAAGGGTTCTGGCCAGAAATGTTGACAATCCTTTTTTCTTCCACTGATGCCGCTCCATCCACAAATTCCTCCAGCAGATTGTGTTTTTTTTTGCTACAACTGAACCCAGCTACTCGAGAACATAAATTCATTGAAGTGTCTCTTGGCAAAGTAAACTGTCAGTCACACACCTTGGGGCAGGAAACACAAGAGCAACAATCCTTCAAGAAAAATGATATGACACAATTATTATTTTTACATTAAGTGAACAATTTTTGGGGGGATTCAGAGCAAAGCATGCTCTGTGAATGACTGGGCCTTATCGGTAGATTGCTTCCCAAAAACACCCTCCTGACACAGTCAAAGTGCTTCAATTTGATTGTGACTAACAGTGGAGGTTACTTGGAGAGACTTGGAAGCTTCGTAGAGGCCGCCCAGTTCGAATCTTGCCTACAAAAGGACCAGGAGAGTTGAGACCACAGCTCATGTGGATGGGCATTTCTTCAAAGGCAATGCATGGAGAATTCGTGACTCTGTGGCAGCCACAACTCCGGTTTCCCATCAGTTCAACATTAATGCTGGGCATCAAATTTCAAAGGCCTACACTTTAACACTGAATATGAAAGACTGAAGTTTGAAATAACTTTCTAGATTTTGGCCTGGACTGTAATGGTTTGGATATATCTCTTACACACACACCTGTGCATAGCTGGGGATAGATTTAGTGTTAAGGACAGTTTAAACGTTAAGACTATAGTTTAAGGGGAGGAGTCACGTGATGGAGTAGTGGCCGGACGGTGAACTCCAGCCCTCTCCAGAAAAGTCGGAAAAAACAAAGGAAAACACAAAGGCACAGAAATAAAAGTTAAAGAAAAGTGAGTATAAAGGTGGAAAGAAGATGGCGACAAAAAAAGAAAAATCGAAATCAACAGTAAGAAGAGAGGAAGAGAAGACAACGGAGGAAGAAGGAGAAGGCCTTACCTGTTCGAAGAGGCCCGCGGTGGAGAGAGAAACCCGCTCCCTCAGGTCGGTAGAAATTGGACTACAAAAATGGCTCGCTGAGCCGAGTAAAAGTGCGCAACCGCGCATGAAAAAAAACACACCGACAGGAGGGGTGACCAGCTGGGGAGTCGATCTCCACAGCCGGCAACGACAGCTGCAGAACACCTGCAGCAAGAAGAGAACACAGAAAACAATGGAAACAAGAAAGAAGAGAAGAAAAGGGCAACAAAGAAACAACAGATGGCCAACCCAGAGGAAGAAGAAGAGGAAGAGGAAGAGTACAGTGAAATAGAAGAAGAAGGGAAAGGCAAGATAAAGGATTTACTTTCTCTTATTAAAGAATACATGGAGTCATTTAAAGAATGGCAAACACAGGAATTTAATGATTTAAGAAGAAGAATAAACAACACAGAAGAGAAAATGAATAAAATAGATATGACCTTAACAGAAATGGGAAAGAAAATGGACAAGATGGAAGAGCGGGCAGTAGCAGCAGAAATGGAGGTAGAGGACTTAAAAAAGAAATTGGAGGAATCTAATAAAAAAGCTATAGAGACACAAGAACTGTTTGCTCAGAAAATAGATATAATGGAAAATTATAACAGAAGAAATAACATAAAGATAGTGGGCCTTAAGGAAGATGAAGAAGGCAAGAATATGAGAGAGTTTATAAAAGATTGGATCCCTAGGATCCTAGGATGTCCAGAACTACAGCAAGAAATGGAAATAGAAAGGGCACATAGAGCATTGGCCTTTAAACCACAACCACAACAAAAACCAAGATCTATTTTAGTAAAATTCCTAAGATATACTACAAGAGAAAAGATACTGGAGAAGACAATGGAAAAAGTAAGAGAGGGCAACAAGCCACTGGAGTATAAAGGGCAAAAAATCTTCATTTATCCAGATATAAGTTTTGAACTCCTAAAGAAGAGAAAGGAGTTCAAAACAGCAAAGGCGATTTTATGGAAGAAAGGGTATAAATTTATACTAAAGCATCCAGCGGTATTGAAAATATTTATTCCAGGACAACAAAACAGACTATTCTCGGATCCAGAAGAAGCACGAAAATTTGCAGAACAATTACAAAATAGACTGAGGGATGAAGACGTGTAATGAGAGTAAAAATGATCACGATTGATATGTATGTGGGTAAAGAGGTATAAGAGTGTATAGGTATAATGTGCATACGTGAATGTATCTGTATTTAGAGGAAAATATAGATAGTATAGACAAGAATTAATAAGGGAAGGTAATGGAATAGAGAGAATAAGGAGGGAATTAAAAGAGTGACCTTTGTTACATATGAAAAGTGAAATCTTTTCTGGGGGGGGCAGGGTGGGGGGGAGTTGCGGTCACTGCAAAATCAGTTGACGCTTGCGAGTGAATTCGCAAACCCAAATGGAGAGGGGAGATGTGGTTGTCCGACAAGGGATAAAGGACAACTCAGGAGGGGAAGGGGAGATTGGGGCTAAAGAAGTTATAAATAGGAGAATAAGGAAAATGTTTGATGTTTTAGGAATGTTGTCTTATAAAGGGTTTAAAATAAGAAAACAGAAATGGAAAAGGAGGAAAGGTAATGATGGAAAAACGGAAAGGGAAGATAAACAAAGTATAAAATGGCTACGTTGAACTATATGACTTTAAATATTAATGGAATACATAACCAAATTAAAAGGAAGAAACTGCTAAATTTACTGAAAAAAGAAAAAATTGATATAGCATTTGTCCAAGAAACACACCTAACTGAATTGGAGCACAAGAAATTAAAGAGAGATTGGGTAGGGCATGTAACAGCAGCATCGTATAATTCAAAAGCAAGAGGAGTGGCTATATTAATTAGTAAAAATGTGCCATTTAAAATAGAAGAGGAAATAATAGATCCAGCAGGGAGATATGTAATGATAAAATGTCAGATATATTCGGAGTTTTGGAATCTACTCAATGTATATTCACCTAACGAAGAAGATCAAAAGTTTATGCAAGATATCTTTTTGAAGGTAGCTAATACGCAAGGGAACATACTAATAGGAGGGGATTTCAACCTGAATTTGGATTCAAATATGGATAAAACTGGGAAAAAAATTAACAGAAAGAACAAAGTAACCAAATTTATAATTAAATCAATGCAAGAAATGCAACTTTTGGATATATGGAGGAAACAAAACACAAAAGAAAAGGAATATTCATATTACTTGGCTAGACATAAAACATACTCAAGAATAGACCTATTTTTGTTATCAGCTAGTATGCAAGATAGAGTAAGAAAAACAGAATATAAAGCTAGAATACTATCAGACCATTCACCCTTAATATTGACAGTAAAGCTGGAGGACATCCCTCCAAGAATGTATAGATGGAGATTAAACCCCATGCTACTTAAAAGGCAGGATTTTAGAGAATTTATTGAAAAACAATTAAAAATGTATTTTGAAATAAATACGGAATCAGTGGAAGATAAGTTTATACTATGGGATGCAATGAAAGCATTCATTAGAGGGCAAATAATAAGTTATGTAACCAAGATGAAGAAGGACTATAATCAGGAAACAGAGCAGTTGGAAAGGGAAATAGTAAATATAGAAAAAAAATTAGCAATGAAGGAAGATACAACTAAAAGAAGAGAATTGGCGGATAAAAAAATAAAATATGAAACATTACAAACATATAAGGTAGAGAAGAATATAATGAAGACAAAACAGAAATATTATGAACTGGGTGAAAAAACACACAAAATCCTAGCATGGCAGCTTAAGACAGAACATGCTAAGAAAATGGTATTGGCATCAAGGAAAAAAGACAAACAAATTACATATAATCCAAAAGAAATTAAGGAAAACTTTAGAGAATTCTATGAACAATTATACCGAACTGAAAACGAAGGGAAAGAAGGGAAAATAGATGAATTTTTGACTAAAATTGAACTACCAAAACTACAAATAGAGGAACAAAATAAATTAACAGAACCATTTGGAACAGTAGAAATACAAGAGACAATAAAAAATTTACCAAATAATAAGACACCAGGAGAGGATGGATTTCCAATAGAATTCTACAAAACATTTAAAGACTTATTAATTCCGCCCCTCTTGGATGTAATACTAAAACAAGGGAAAGATCCACTCTCACCAGCGTCATATAGACCAATATCTTTACTAAACACAGATTATAAGATAATAGCTAAACTATTAGCAAACAGATTAGCAGAGCAGGTACCGAAAATAGTAAATTTAGACCAAACTGGATTTATCAAAAAAAGACGCACAACAGACAATATTTGTAAGTTTATTAACTTAATTCATGCAGTAGAAGGAAATAAAGCACCTGCAGTAGCAGTTGCTTTAGACGCAGAGAAGGCCTTCGACAGAATAGAATGGAATTATTTGTTCAAAGTATTGCAAAAATTCAGTTTACCGGAGAAGTATATTAATTGGATTAAAGCATTATGTAAGGGACCGTTAGCGAAAGTGACAGTAAATGGACATGTATCAAAGCAATTTAACTTAAGCAGGTCAACGAGGCAGGGATGCCCACTATCACCTTTATTGTTTGCGTTAGCTATAGAACCACTAGCAGAATTGATAAGAATAGATAATAATATAAAAGGAATAAAAATAAAAGACAAGGAATATAAAATCAGTCTATTTGCGGATGATGTTATAGTGTACTTAACAGAACCAGAACTATCAATAAAAGAATTATATAAGAAATTGAAGGAATATGGAGAAGTGTCGGGTTACAAGATAAACGTAAATAAAAGTGAAGCAATGCCTATGAATAATGCGGATTTCTCAAAATTTAAGAAGGAATCTCCATTTAGATGGCAAATGCAGGCAATAAGATACCTAGGTGTACAAATAAACAAAAATCTCGGCCAATTATATAAACTCAATTATTATCCACTAATGAAAAAATTACAGGACGATTTAGAGCATTGGAAAGATTTACCACTAACACTAATAGGAAGGATAAACTGTATTAAAATGAACATTTTTCCAAGGATATTATACTTATTTCAGGCATTGCCAATACAACTGACAGAAAAATTCTTCAAAGAGTTAAAGAAAATAATAAGGAAATTTTTATGGAGAGGGGGGAAATCGAGGATAGCACTAGATAAATTAACAGAATGGTATAAACAAGGAGGCTTACAATTGCCAAACTTTAAAAATTATTATAGAGCCGCACAATTAAGATACCTATCAGATTTTTATCAAACAAGGGAAAAACCAGACTGGACGAGATTAGAATTAGATAAAATAGGGGAAAAGATACCTGAACACATATTATATAAATGGGATGAAAAATTGGTACAACATAGAACTTCTCCAGTATTACATCATCTCCTCAATATTTGGAAGAAGATTCATGTAGAAAGAAATAAAACAAATGATCAATTACCAAAACTAATATTGACGCAAAATAAGTTACTCCCTTTTACAATAGATAACCTTTCCTTTAGAGAATGGAAAGAAAAAGGGATTAAAAGAATAGAAATTTGTTTTTCAGGAAGTAGATTCTTATCCTTTGAACAAATGAGAGATAAGTACAATATAACTGGAGATACAGCGCTGGCATATTACCAATTGAGATCCTACTTGAAGGATAAATTAGGAAGCAGTTTGAGTTTGCCAGAGGGAAGTAACCTTGAATATGTGATTACAGAATCAATGTTAATCAAAAGATTTATAACAAATATGTATATTAAACTGCAAGAAAAGGAGAATGAGGAAACAAATGGTAAAACTAAACAAAAATGGGAACAAGATTTAAATATAAAGATAAAAAAGGAAACATGGGAGAAATTATGTTCTGGAACGATGAGAAATACAATAAATACGAGGCTACGTATGATACAATATAACTGGTTACACAGACTATACATTACACCTCAAAAGTTAAATAAATGGGACCCAACAGTATCTGATAGATGTTTTCGATGTAAAAAAAGAAATGAGAACAACAATTCATGCAATCTGGACATGTGAGAAAGTAGAAAAATTTTGGGAAGATCTCAATCAGATATTAAATAAAATAACAGAAAACAATATACCAAAGAATCCAGAGATCTTTCTCCTAAGTAACATAAAAAACAAAGAATTTGGAATTGATTTGGAGGATGCACAAAAAAGATTTGTTAAGATAGCTCTAGCCGTAGCAAAAAAATGTATTATGTCAACCTGGAAATTGGAAGATAATCTGAAAATACAACAATGGTATATAGAAATGAATAAATGTATTCCATTAGAAAAAATAACATATAGTTTAAGAAATAATATTGAAATATTCGAACAAATATGGGAGCCTTACATTAAATACAATAGCGAAAACCTACCGGGGACAATCATTACCTAAGTTGATGGAAGGAGAAGGAAAGAAAAGAATGGACTTAGTAGAATTTCTGGTGTATTTTTGTTGAATGACAACATTGCCTGACTGGTTTAATGTAACCTAGATTGTATACCTAAAATGGATGGGGGGGGGGGGGGGTGGGGGTGTGGCTTGGGAGGAGGTTGGGGGGGGGAGAAAAAGTCACTGTATATGTGTGAAAAAGAAAAAGTGTGTATCATGGCTAATGTGATTTATGGTGTGAAAAATAAAAAATTTAAAAAAAAAAGACTATAGTTTAAGAGTTAGAAATAAAATTAAACACGGTCTGGTTCATTGCCTATTGCTGCTCATTACATGTGGTTTGTAACAGGGAAGATTTGGTTTGTCACTGAAGACTCTCAAAATTTCTATAGTGTACCATGGAGAGTATTCTGGCTGGTTGCATCACTGTCAAGTATGGATGTGCCAACATTTAGGACAAGAAAAAAAAACTCCAGAGGGTTGTTAACAGCCTACGACATCACGGACATCAAATTTCACTCGATCAAGGTCATCTACAAAAGGTGATGTCTTAGCAAAGCAGTTTCTCACCTCCTCAGGGACCCCACTGCATTCTACTACCATCGGGATAAAGGTACAGGAGCCTAAAAACAAGCACTCAGTGGCACAAGGATAGTTTCTTCCCCACTGCTATCAGATTTCTGAATGATCAATGCACCATTTTTAATTTAATTTTGTAAGATGGTTTATATGAATATTTGCACTATAATGATCCTGCAAAACAAGGATTTTCGTGACTAGCTCATGACAATAAGTTCTGATTCTGAGTTCAATTTTAAGAGCTCCTCGATGCGTTGATGTTATGAAATTACTCTCATCTCTTAAGATAATGCTCCATGGTCCATGTTTGAACCAAGGCTATGATGAAGTCTGGGGCAAAGTGGTGGTGGAAATTTCAAACTGGGCATCAATAAACAGGTTATTGCTAAGTACCACTTGATGCCACTTTTTGTGACTGGTTTTGCTGCTGAGTGAGAGTAGACAATGGGCAGTAACTAGCTGGACTGAATCTGCCCTGCCTTTAGCGAATACTGCCGGGCAATGTCCCATTGGTTAAGTAAATAGCACCACTGTAACTATAATAAAACAGAGTTCAAGGTGAAGTTGGTCTGGGGCACAGGTCTTCAGCTTGGATGTTATAATTAACGCAGAGATTGATAGGTATCTGAAAAGAAATGGTATCAAATGTTATGGGGAGAAGGCAGGGAGGTGGAGCATGGATAAGCTTATGATGGAATGGTAGAGCAGACTCAATGGCTTATGCTCTTAGCTGTTCCTTGAGACCATGGGAGATGAATCGAATTGCTTCTGTAGTGGTAGAAAGATCACCCATCAGCACTCCTAGCCAAGCACGGTGACAAATACTTCAGATTCAACATCTGTTGGAGAGCATGGTAGTCGTCAGATGTATTGTTCTTCTCAACCCCATTCTCCTGCCTGATCACAGAGATTGTATATTAATGAACTGTTATCTGGTGACCTATCTAGAGGGCATGGCTGTGCTTGTTTGCTCCCAATCCCCAGAGGTTTATGTGGCAATGATCAGTTTTGGCCTTGTTTGCTGTGCCATGCTTGGTGTTGCACTTGATGCTGTGGCTTGTCTGGCTTCATTCCTTTTGTTTCAACACAACAGTTGTAGTACAGAGGCCATCTTAGAGGACATTTAACCTCATGGATGAGTCTTAAGTCACACAAAGGCCAATCTAAAGGACATCAACTTTTCTCCATGGAAGAGCATCAATTAATTAGTTTCTTTTAAACTATTTTTTTTTTATTTAAACATACAGCACAGTAACAGGCCATTTCGGCTCACAACCCCATGTTGCCCAATTACAACCAATTAACCCTTCCCAATGTTTCGAACATGGGAAGAAACTGAAGCCTAACCCCCCCCCCCCCTTTCCCCCAGGGAAACCCACGCAGATACGGATAAAATGTAATACCGCAAGATTCGAACCCAGCCCAATTGCTGGCGCTGTAATAGCATTGCACTAACCGCTATGCTAACCATGCTGCCAATATGCCAGATTATTTTTGTAGTCATCATTAATAAAGACTAGATTGATAATAATCTGGAAAATAAATAAATAATGATGCTGAAGTGGAGAGATTTCCATTTTTAGGTATTCTGTATCTCTAACACTTCTTTGTGGTTTCTCACCTTGTAGTGGAGAAGTTTGTGTGGTCGTGTGATCCCGAGAGTGATGCTGTCTGGAGCTATGCTCGTGGTAGGATCACTCATGGAGATAAGGTCGAGGGTGAAGTCCTAACCAAGAACAATCTAACCAAGTTCTCAATGGTGGAACAGATGGACGAAGTTACTTTAAACTCAATGGTTGTGAAGGCGGACGAAGTCTGCAACAAATCCATCAGCTCCATTTGTCGTGGTTTGAATTGGTTGATTTGTGAAGTATCTTGTGCTTCTTTGAGTACACGCACAGGCATCTTCGCTCTGTGGATCAATGGAACGAAGTTCATCATCTTTGATGACGAGGGATAGCCATGACGATCTCTAACAAACTGTCCTGATTCAGCCACGTTGACACTACAGCTAAGAAAGCATATTGATGCCTCTACTTCCCCAGAAGTCTAAGGAACTTCACGTATACTGTACAGCTGTTGTACATGAATAGGTTCACTTGCCTGGATAGCACTGAAAATAAAATCTTAACTGGTGTGCCACCCAAGTATCTGTCAGAACACATTATAGAAAGTATGGAGTTGGAACTTATACAGCACTTTTCTGATCACTGTATTTCTCAGAGTATCTTCCAGTAATTAACACAATTTCAAAGTATAATGACTGTAATAAATTTAAAATTTTTAATTGGAAAAGTATTTACAGCACAGTAGACGGCATTTAAACTCTCATAGGCACAATTACATCCAAATTAAACTACAACCCTGATAGGAGAAAACCAAAGCACTTGTGGAAAACCCATGCAGACACAGGGAGAACATACAAAATCCTTAATAATGGGATTCCTCCAACCCTGCAAGGTGCCACTTAACAATATTCAAAGCAAGATCCCACCATTAATGATGTAATAATAAGCCTGTTCGACTGGTCCCAGTTGAGGAATAAATATTTGCCACCTGATCTTTCACATCTACTTGAGGGGACCGAATATACGTCATCCAAAAGATTTGTTTTGTTCTCGGAACGTGAGTCTGGGTCTTGAGCATTGGTCTGTGGAGCAGGAATTGAACCTGCAGCTTTCTGCCTCAGAGTGCAAACCACTGGGATGCACCAGCACCCATCAGTGACAACTTCCAGCCTCCATTCAGAGCATTTATGAAATTTATATGAGAAACAACGTTTGCAGATGGTTAAAAAAAAACTCTCCAAAATAAATTTAAATAAGGATCCTGGCGATAATTTTTAAGTCACAGACTATGGCCAGTTGTGTGTATATAATTCATCACAGTAAACACCATGCATTAATGTACTGGAGATAACTCAATGAATCTAATTAATTAGGGCTATGTATAAACTTACCTTTATCAAACAGCAGAGGTTGAATTGCTATAGAAATGTTACAAAAGCACATTAAAAAGTAATCAATTCACTGAAGCACGATCTGTAGAATTTAAATCATCTCAATTTCAATAAAAACAAAAACTGCTTATTATTCTTCATAGATTTGATTTAAACACCGAGAAAAGTATAACTTACTCCTATCCATGGGAGTTACACACTCAAATTAAATGACGTATATCTCACAGAGCCTCGCATCCTATCAAAGCTTAAACTGCTGGAAGATGAGCTGTAGTAGCACACATTGGATTGATGATAGTTGCATGTTTTTCACCAAGGACCGAAGAACGTTGTTTTATCAGGTTGTACTTGTATAATCAGATAACAATAAACTTGACATGATAGTGGAAATGTTAATCAGAGTCCATTGCCTCATGCAATAGATGACTATAACAGGGCATAATTAGATATCAAACATCCATTCAATCCAGCATCAATATTGATTCAACTGACAACACCTTGTATTTAGACATGCAGCACATCCCACAAGCCAGTGCCACCCAAGTACAACAATTAACCTTAACCTACAACTCCAATACATTTTGAAGGGTGGGAGTACACCAGAGCACCCAGAAGAAACCCATGCAGACATACAAAGGCCACTCACTAAATGTACTGGAGCTTACTCAATGAACCTAATTTATTAGGGATGTATATAAACTAAGCTTTAATTGAAAAGCAGAAATTGAATTGCCATAGAAATCTTATAGAAGCCCATTTAAAAAAAAAATCCATTTACTGAAGAATTACAGACAGCACCCATTACATACCCCGATCGCTGGTGCTGCTACATCACTTAGCTAACCATTACATTTACCATGCTGCCCTGTCTCAGGTTTACATTGATTCAAGAGACAACACTTTCTAGCTCGGGTTTGTACTGTAGTGACGAAGTGCAGGATGAGCTGTTAAGTTGTCCTGAACCTTTTCAGATGGATCCAGTATACAGTCCACAGCACTGTGCAAAATGGCAAGAAAGTAATTGGCGTTTATCTCAGCACCTCAAAATTAGGTGCTCATTTATGTTGTTAATTGCTACATAGATAAAATTAGCAATCACACAGAAAGGGCTATGGACCAGAGTGAGCTATCTCTCCTTAGTTGATAGCTTTATTTATTTATTTCCCTTGCCACAGCTGTCCTTTTTTATTTAAATACTTTGTCAATGAACACCCCAAGATTCAACTTCTCTTCCAATACCGCAAAGATTCCCATACCAACCCTCCTCGTCCTAAATTTCAAACAAATGCCTTTATAAACTGCATCTGGCATTTCCCTATCCACTCTCTGGGTTTGAAGAATTTTCTGTGTTTTGCCTAAGATTGCTACAATTCCTAATATTTTAGATTTTGAAACATTGAATGCAATGATTATTGCAATTATTTTGGAATGCTCATAGCATTGACAAGGATTAATGGTCAGCCTGAATTAAATCCTCCAACCTCTTGACTGGCCAGAGAGCGAGTCATTGAACCAAGTCTAGAATTTATTTTTGATGAAATTTGAACACAGAGTTTGCTATAGGGATACTGTGGCACAAACAAGGACGCAAATGTCAAGGTATCAAAAGGCGAGGTCTGCATCCTTTGCGATGGCAAAGCAGAGCAGGCAACTGAAAGCAGTCATTCACGGTTCCAATGGGAAGGACATTTCAGACAGTTCAATGTAATATCGAACTTTGCAATGCAGGAGGCCATTTGGTTGATTGTGACAGTGGGAGCCCTTTTAAAAAGTTGTAAAATAATTCCGCCCCACCCGCCATAACCCAACTCTATACAAGTTGCACTTTTTCCAATTCACCATAAAAAAATTATAGTCTGCATCCAAACTATAACAAACTCAAGGACCACTGGAAGAGAGGCGATGGAGCTGAAGAGTTCAAGTCCTTTTATTTTACTGGGAAATTTTTGAGAGCTTTTTTTTTTAAAAAAAAAATCAAATTTATAACCCTGTTTTACATATTACTTCTTTATTATAACAGCAATTTGTCTTCTTTGCATTGTTGTAATTGTCCTTCTACCCCACGGTCCAGTGTTCCATGGAAGCCTAGTCTGGATTCTTACAAATTTCTACAGGTGTACCACGGAGCATTCTGGCTGGTTGCATCACTGTCTGGTATGGAGGCGCCAATGCACAGGACAGGAAAAGGCTACAAAGAGTTGTGAACTTAGCCAGTGTCATCATGGACATCATTCCATCGAAGATATTTACAAGAGGCAGTGTCTTAAGAAGGCACAAGGACCCCCACCACCCAGGCTATGGCCTCTTCACATTGCTACCATGGGGAAGGAGGAACAGGAGCCCCAGGATGAACACCCAACAGCACAAGGACAGCTTCTTCCCCTCTGCCACCAGATTTCTCAATGGACAATGAACTACAGACATTACCTCACTTTCTTTTATTTTTATACCAATTTATTTAAAATGCAATTTACAGCAACATTTGAATGGTTAATACTGCTGCAAAACAACAAATGTTGTGATGCTCCATAGAAATAAATTCTGATTCCAATTCAAATGCACTCCGTAAAGGCAATTTTTCCTTGGGAACGTTGCTACAAAATATTATTTAAACAAATGAAAACATTTGACATCTCTTGGAGCAAGCAACATATGAGGAACTTGAAATAAGAGATTTAAATAAAACAAGTTCCCATATCAGTGAGTACAGTCACAAATATCTCATTCAGCCTATTTAAAGCACTTCTACTCACATCAGGTATTCGCTAATGCTCCACACCAGGTGTGCGAAACATATGCATAGAAAAATAAGTTACATGGTGTTTAAACATTCACAACCCAGTTTGAAAGGAGTGCCAAATAAAGTACAGAATGAATGAACTAATTAGTATTTGAATTGGGTTACTAGCTGTGGCTCAGTGCACCCACCTCAGGTTAGGTTCTGCGCCTTAATCCCACACCAGGGTTTGCGCTGTTCCTCTTGGAAGATTTGGGAGGTTTTTTTGGATGAGACATTAAACTAAGGTTCCATTTGTCCTCTCATATGATGCAAATCAAGGAATTTTCCCAATTAGTGCATGACTTCCTGATCCACATTCGACTTGTGTGTTTCAGGTCAGGTCTTTTTTTTAAAAAAAAGCTAAGTCCTGAGACTCAGCTTGGATCAGAACCAGTCAAATAAAAATGTACCCATAGATTTAATTCATTGTACATTGGCACTAAGTATGCTGCACTTGGAGTGCAGGAGGACTCTATACACTTGCCAACCTTGAAGGAGTATTGACAAACTCCATTGTTTGATTCTAAAAGCCGATTAGTGCTGGAGTGCATTCCACTCCCCCTAATTAGTTTAAGAATCTAATCGCTCTTCATGGTTACCATATTCCAATTCTCCTATTACTGCCTTTTCCAATCCTCCCACAAATTGAATCCCTTTTTCAACTTTCTTCTTTTGGACCTCGGGTTCAATTCTTCTGGCCCTAACTCTTCCATTTCAATTCCCAACTCCAATTCCTTCTATTGGTCATGGTCCAGTTTCACTGACCTCACTGGCTACAAAAGGGACTAAGATACAGTCCCTGCCCCAGACCATTCTTATTGCTTCCACCTACTGGTCTTCAGAATGTTTCAGGAACAATGCAGAAAGTACATTGGAGAGGACAGGCTCTGATGAACTCCCATTTAATTTTAAATATAACAATCTCTGCTCCCATCATGTTCCCCAATGGATGGATGAATGGCCTAGCTAGTTATTTCACCAATGTACATGGGGTTTATTGTGTGCATTTCAGCTGCTTAGCTTTGGCAATAGCTACAAAAATAGTTTTGCAGAGCCTCAGTTGGAAAAGGCACTGCAGAATCCAACTTTTTTTTTGTATATCTAGCTCTAATTTAGTTTCTGGATGTACTGATTAAAAATGTTTAAATCATTCAAGATCAAGTACTATACTACATTTTGGAACCACCGTGAGCAGCACCACCCTGTGACACAAATGGAGCATTACATCTAACATTCAATACCATAGACACTCAGCAGCTGGCAGCAAGTCTGTCTCCAGGTGAAGGTGAAGGCAGTGGGAAACAGAAAGGGACAAATTGTGCAGGTACAGTCGTTGACAAGCATCAAAATGACTGGATTTTTTTACACTAGTGCATTGTCTTGCCACTAAATTTGCATTAGTCTGTGTTATTGTAAATTTGCATTAGTCTGTTCAGGCATCTGCCATTAAACAGTTAATCTTTTTAAAAGGCACAAAATAAAACATTTCCACAATAGAAACTCAGGGAGAAAAAGTGGCTGTTCTTTCAGGAGTGTTAAAGTCATACTCAAGGCGGGTATAAGTTCAGTGGCTGGGATGGACACTATGGGCCGAAAGACCGAGTTATGTAGGTCAATTGGGTGTATTTGGGGGGCATGTGCTTGTGGGCT
This sequence comes from Narcine bancroftii, assembly GCF_036971445.1. Classification (NCBI taxonomy): domain Eukaryota; kingdom Metazoa; phylum Chordata; class Chondrichthyes; order Torpediniformes; family Narcinidae; genus Narcine; species Narcine bancroftii. The sequence goes on from NC_091474.1 coordinate 27,624,036, forward strand.
GAAAGTCTAAACAAGTCTAAACAACACCACTTCGCTCCTTTACCCAAATCTTTTTGTAATTATGACCATTATACTATCTTCCTTAATTGCTTCCTGTACCCACTTGTTGGCTTTCCATAACTTGTGTACGAAGACACCAGGTCTATTTGAATATTTTAATTTCCAAATTTCTCACTATTTTGTGAACTAAAGCGATAATCTCCCATTTTCTTTATGATATATTGTTCTTGTTGCACCCACTCTTTTCCATATCCTCCTAAAGCCTCCCCTTACATCCTCATCTTTACTGACTATCCTATCTAGATTTGTATCAGGAGTAAACTGGTACAAAGTGGTCAGTAAAGGAAATGGATGGTCAGGATCAGAATGGAATAAGCTCAGAATTCAGACAAAGGATGGATAAAAATGTTGGGTGAAGAAGGACAGCAAAATGCCAGCCTTCATAGGAAAGAGAACAGATTACTATAATTCTAGGCCGTGACTTCAGTACCCCAAAATGCTGCACTACTGGAAGGGCTATCTTTCAGGTAACACTTCAAACTTCTGTCTGTTTTCTAAGGTAAATGTAAAAGATCAGTCTGTATAATCAAGGAGGGTTGTCCTGGCAATATTTATTTTTAATTTAGAGATATCGCACAGGCTCATCAGTGCATGAGACCACACCGCCCAAATACACCCACGGGACCAATTAAACTGCTAACCCCACGAGCCTTTGGAATGTGTGCGGAAACCGGAGCACCTGGAGGACACCCACACAGACCTGGGGAGAACAGACAAAACTCCTTACAGACATCGCCAGATTCAAACCCGGATCACTGGGATTGTAGTAAGAGTTGTGCCAAGCTCTATGCCATTGGCACACACATGTTCAATATTTATTCTTCAACCAGTATCATTGAAGCAGATTACCTGGTTGTCATCATAAATGTAGCCCAAGACCAGCAGTGGGCAATTCCTACGGCAGAGACCAACTTCTAAATTTATTCAGACAGTGTAAATGCTTGGTAATGGTCTGATTATTCAAATTATGTATACTATTGTAGACTTTTTAAATGAAGTGCTTGTTTGGCCATAGCAATTAAGATCTCATATTGGTCCATGTGTACATTGAACATGACAAAAACCTCATAGGTTATAGGTGGCGAAAGGGGGACATGAAATACAATCTTTTCTTCATTCTATGATAGTGTTTTGGATTTTTTAAACATCAGTAGAAGTCCAGCACATTCAGAAAGGCATAAAAGTATGCTGGAATTTGGAGCAAAAAAAAATAAACCGCTGGAAGAACTTAGCAGATCAAATAGCATCCATGGAGGAAAGCAGATTTGACATTTCAGGTCAAACATTGCATCAGCACTCAGGAACTTTGCCAAGGAAAGCTCCCTGTTCTTATGGTACTGTCAGTGTTTCATAATGCCAGAAAAGGCCATTTGTCCACCAAAGCACTTCTGGTGCATCCCTTCTTCTCCTAACTCTTCCAGTTAACTCCCAAAAATGAATACTAAATTTTTCTAAAGACTAGACTGTCAGCTGTGCCTGGGTGTTCAGTGATATCTCCTTCTCAGCTGCTGTTGATTTTGTGCTCGAGGCTTCAACAGTTTTGTCATTGATGTCCTTGGGTTTATTGTTACAACCTGTACAATTGTGCCCACCCATCTTGAATTGTGTCACTTTTGGAATCAGCATCACACCTCCTTCCAGTCTTTGCTTTGTCTGCAGTCAACGTGCTCCACCTACTGAGGTTCTTCAGTTACCCTCGGATTCATTAGTGTCACTAGACAGCGCATTTTGAGCAAAACTGTCAGCTCACAACATACCCAACGAGATGGAATAAACCTGTCAGCAGCGGTGGATGTGGGAAGAATAGAAATGAACGCCAGCCTTGTGGAGTTTAAAATCACGAGCACATTGTGCCTTTACATCAAAAGCAATGATGTTTACCTCTTTCTTGGACTAAATTACCTCTTTCACTGCAATAGTATTAATTTTATTAGATTTTCTGATCATTTTAATAGCAAACACTACAAATTGAGAAGTAGATACTGTATGCACGTATTGCTTCCAGCTGTGCCTTATTTTTAAATTGCATTCTAGTGAGGTAGACTTTCCTGGTAGCAACAATGCTTCAGCAGACCTCTTGCAAAAGACATAAAATGAATGTATATCCTTTGTTGTCTCCCTGTGATATATAGCGTTTTAATTTTTGAGTTATAGCATCGAGAGCACAATCTTCAGGTTGACGCCATAGGACAGAATTCCAAACTTTCTGATTATATTTTAATCCAAGACCACATTGCCTTCTTAAGATCTCATGGTACAATTTGAAGACATGCTGTAATGTAATGGAAGATTCTAACCGTGTTTCTTACTTTGCTTCTGCAAGGCTGAGAACCTGCTTGTGTTTTAGAATCAGCAGACATAAGCTAAATTCCACCGAGGGGCCAGAGATGCAGTTATCTGACGAAAGGACATCTGTGTACCAAGAACATTTTATCTTCCTGCTTGTTTTGGTCACAGACTGTCAGAGACCTAGCCTTGATGCAAAATAAACCATTGTATTCAAAGTGATAAGCTGAAAATTATGTTATTCGATTGAAGCCTAGCATGCTAGCTTGCTCGCTTATCTTTCTTGCTGTGCTGGGAATAGGTGCTTGGGTAAGCAGTTTTTGGGTAATATAAGCCATAGTCCCGCTGCTGAAGTTTGAGACTCTCCGAGAGGTGGCAACATCTCTCAGCAAGAAGAAGAACTTCTAGAGTCCAGCCAACGTCCCGGTCGGGGGAGGTGGAGAAACTGCTACCGGCGCCCTGACAACCTACTACAAGTGTGCGGTCGTTGCCTCGCTTTGGCAGTTGGGACCAGTTCAGGCGTTGATGAGTATAGTTGGGAAGGGTTTGCATATTGTACTTTGAAATCAGCTTTTGAATTTGTAATAAACATTTGTATAAACTGAACTGCACAGTGTGTACACAGTGTGTGTCTATTTTCTTTCGGTAGCTCAAACACTGTGACCAATCTAAAATGAATAAAATGAGAGGTATAAGTTTACCCAAGACATATGCAGGGGAGATTTTCCTCAAGGGTAAATTTACCATTGTGTTCTGCTTTACAATAGTGATTGCACTTCAAATATACTCACTTGTCTAAAAGGTGCACTATCCTTAGATCACAGTAGACACTGTATTGAACACTCAGTGTAGCCTTACCCCCAAACCCTACCTCCTGAACTCCCTCAGGGTTTCAATACAGGCAAGGGCTTGTCACTCACCAGGGAGAGTGCCTCTGTGGGATACGGGGTGGGATGAAGAGTGGGCTGGTGTCTGTGCATGGTTGAGCACCTAGAGGTGATTGAACTGTCTTCTTTTCTCTTTGGGACCCTCCTGCCGTCCTTTGCTTTGTGTCAATTAGAGGCGAGATGATCACTGATGCAACACGGTGCTGCAGCTCATCCTTCTTCTTAAAAACTCTGTGGAGGAAATGTAAGAAAATTCTGCATTAAAGCTTCATAAGAAGGCTACAGATAAATTAGGAAAGTGAACATCCTACTGCACACCTTTGGAGGTGGGTTTTCAAACCAGAGAGCCTGCCTATGCTCTTTGTACATTTAAGTATATATCTAAAGGCTCCTGAGCACTTACTGATATTGCTTTCATTGCTCTTTCAGATGAAATTGGTGTTTTAAGGCTAGTATGGCCATAGGTCATTCATTGCTCTTTCAGAAAGCACATTAGAAATCAACAGATTTTAATTTGAAAGAAAAATTCCCCTCTTACCCTGCAGATTCCATAAGACACAGGAGCAGAAACATGCCATTCAGCCCATCTCATGTCCTGCCATTTAATCATGAGCTGATTCATTTTCCCACTCAGCCCCACTGTATGGCCTTCTCCCCAGAACCTTTGATCCCCTGACTAATCAAGAACCTATCAATCTCTGCCTTAAAGACACCCATTGACCTGGCCTCCACAATCACCTGTGGCAACAAATTCCACAGATTTACCTCCCTCTGGCTGAAGAAATTCCTCCACATTCTCTATTCCAAGTGGATGCCCTTCAATCCTGAGGTTGTCCCCTTCTTGTCCTCGTCTCTGCCTCCATAGGAAACAACCTTTCTACATCTATCTTATCTGTGCTTTTCAACATTCAAAATATTTCCAAATATCCACTCATTCTGCTAATCTAGTTCTGTGCACATGTAATTGGATTCCACTTTCAGAGAACAATGGATTTGTATCCAAGATTTTTTGTACATCATGGACCCAACACTCACTGTGTATTTTAACATTATATTTGACCTGCCAAAGTCTGACATCTCACACTTGGTTGGATTAATATCCATATGTCATTTACTTTTCATATCTCCAAATAATCCTGGTCCTCTATCCTTTGATAATCTTCTCTTTCCATAGCACAAAGAATTTTTGTATCATCTGTAAACTTACTAATTAGTCCTACATTTTCATCAAAATCACACACACAGAAATAATACAATATACATATATAAAAATATAAAGACAAATGTGCATACATAAATAGATAATTATAAACAAGTACAAATGTTAAAAAGAAAAATAAACAGAATGGATGGAAATAAATAAACAAACAAACATGAATAAAAGATAAATAGAAATATGTAAAATGTATAGAAACACACAGAGTGGTCTCAATAATGTTTGGGAGAAAAGACACCTTTTCCTTTATTTTCCCCTGTACTTCAGTTTTAAATTTGTAATCAAACAATTCACATGCAATTAAAGTGTACATTCCAGATTTTATTCAAGGTTATTTGTATGCATCTTGGCTTGACCATGTAGAAATTACAGCACTCTTTATACATAGTCCCCTCATTTCAGGGCCCCCTAATGTTTGGGACATTTGGCTTGTGAGTACTCAGAAATGTTCACTGGTGCAGGTACAAAGAGAGCTAGGCTTGCTTCTAAGCTTCTGATTACCTTTGTCTACAGTCGCCATTTTTCAACAAGGGCCAGAGTTGTGCCAGTGAAAGTCAAAGAAGCCATTAGGAGGCTGAAAAACAAGAATAAAACAGTAAGGTATTGCCCACACTTTAGGATCACCAACATCAACTTTTTGGAACATCATGAAGAAGAAAGAGTGTAGTGGTGAGCTCAGTAATTGCATAGGGACTGTGCAAGGAAGACCCTCACTGGTGATGACAGAAGAATTCTCGTCATCGTGAAAAAAAATCCCCAAATGCCTGTCTGACAGATCAGAAACATTTTTTGAGGCAGGTGCAGATATGTCAATAACCTCCGCCCGCAGAAGACTTCATAAACAGAAATAGAGGCTACGCTGCAAGATGCAAACCATGGCAAAGGTGGTATGCTTTGGATCTTAGACAGTTTCCTTATGGCTCCACACTTTGCTCTTGCCATCACTCTGATGCAGGTGAATCGTGGTCTCATCTGTCCAGAAGACCATTTTCCAGAAAAATGCAGGCTCACAAATACTTCTTGACAAACTGTAATCTGGCCATCCTTTCTGTGGCTATAGTGGTTTGCATCTTGCAGTGTAGCCTCTTATTTCTGTTCATGAAATCTTCTGCAGACGGTAGTCATTGACACATCCATACCTGCTTCCTGAACAATGTTTCCTGATCCGTCACACAGGTGTTTTGGGATTTTTCTTCATTATGATGAGAATTCTTTGGTCATTAACAGTGAATGTCTTGCTTGGAATACCAGTCCCTTTGAGATTACTGAGCTCATTAGTAAGCCCTTTCTTAATGATGTTCCAAACTGTTGATTTTGGTACTCCTAAGGCTTGGATGATGTCTCTTACTGTTTTATTCTCGTTTTTCAGCTTCATATTAGCTTCTTTGCACAACTCTGGTTCTCAAATCTATAGACTCCAAAGGTGATCAAAACCTTAGAAGCAAGCCAAGGTCTCTTATACCTGCACAAATGAAGCAATTAAACCTACCTGAGAACTTACTGTGAAGCCAAATGTCCCAAACATTATGGAAGCCTCTGTATATACATATAAAATCACAAACAGAGGCCTCTACATTGATCAGCTCAGAATACTACTGGTTTCAGATCTCCAGTCAGGGGAGCACCACTCCACCAGTACCCACTGTCATCTATGGCCATGGTGAATTTGAATCCAATCTTCCAGGTCACTGTGGATCGCATATCCTAATCATCTGGATCACCCCATCATGAATAACTTTGTCAAATACCTTACTAAATCCCATGAAGACAACATCTACTGCCCTATTCTCAGCAATCATCTCCTCCAAAACTTAAATCAAGTAACGTGACTTGCCCAGTAAAAACCCATGCCGGTTTCCTCCAAGTATATTTTCAAAATGTGAGTATTTCTAAAATTGTCTCCCTCTAGATTCCCTACCACTGACGTAAATATCACCATCTTATAATTTGCTAAATTATCCTACTAGCCTTCTCAAAGAAAGGATCAATACTGGCTATTCTCTCGTTCTCCTTATTTGCTGCACCTATGACTAACGAGGATACAAAGACCTCCATCAAAGTTCCGGCAATCTCCTCTCTTACTTGCGCAGCAGATTGCTGTGACCTGGAATGAGCTGTCTGAAAGAACAGTGGAAGATGACTTGGTATCAGATTTGTAAAGGAAACTAGGTCTATAAAGGAAACATTTGGAGGCATATGTGGTAAGAAATGAACTAAATTTAGGACATGATTGAATCGGTCAAATGGTTCCCTGTATTCTAAAATGCATATGCCCCCACACACACGTACATACAGGGGCTCCCAATTACTTCTAAATCTCTGCAGTCACAGGCCCAATATCCTGAGACATTAAGTGCTATTTCTTGTGAGTACCAAAATATGTAATATCCGCTGAGCTCACGATTTCAGATACGCAATTCCTGATTTTCTGATATTCAAGAGAGTCAAGTTGCTCGTTTCTTCAAATGGTTGAATTCCTTCTCAGCTTTTGGAAACCAGATCAATTTCTAGTCTGTTCAAAGGAGACAGGTTTCTTTTCACCCTTTTGCACCCTTGCCAATTTATTCCACACGGCATTTATCGAGATTTTTGGCCAGCAGAGAATGTTTTTTCTTACCAATTTAGCAAAAATAGATAATTGAGTGGCTCCAACACAGCAATAAATAAACACAAATGTTGAGACAACTTCAAAGTAAAAGATCTATTATTTGATATTCTAATAATTACCAAAAAGGTTTTATTTGAAGTAGGACCTAATCAAGTTTTTAAAAGAAAAGTGGTGGATAGGTTCAGGGAGGGAATTCTGGAGCTGACAGTTCTGGTGGTTGAAGGCATGGTTTGCAATAGTGAGGTAGGTGAAGTGCAAGAGTTAGAAATGATGACACCAAATGAAAGGTATTTTTTCCCACAGGTGATAAGCTTCCTGTCTATTTAGTCCTTATAATCACACTAACTTTGGAGTAAAAGCTATTTTCAATTATTTTTGTGTGCCTATTATTTAGTGAATTTAGAAAACAAAGTTATGAGGTGAAATGCACAAAAATCTAACTTCATATTGAAAAGGAACTTCCCAGTCCTTATTCCTGGCCATACAAGTAGTCCTGGCATCACGACAAGCTATGAACCCGTGAACTTTGGAAGGATAGGAGAATTGCTTGGGCTCCCTAAAGCTCCCCTGCCATAAAGAGCTCAGGAACACATTGTGACCATAGTACTGATCACCATCAGATGGCTTCAGAAGTCCACAATACCTAGATTTGCAGCTGAAGAAGTCCTTTTTGAGTGAGGTTTTAGTGTGGGAAGGCACACAAACTGCTCAGTGTATTAGAGGATGTGTAGCATCCTTTGAAAGCTGTACACAGTAGGTAACATACTGAAGTGCCAGTACGATTGAGTGGGAGCACACTCATTTCAGTCAGGTCCCACTCTAGAGGCTGAGGGGGTGCTGTATTATTGGAGCTGTCATCTCAAATAGCATGTTAAGCTGAGGCCCATGTGTCCTCTCATGCAAATGAAAAAGACCCCATTTATTATCAAATGCAAATTTTCCCAGATATCCTGGCCAACATTTCAGATTTATTGTCAGAGTACATAAATGACATAAGATACAACCCTGAGATTCTTTTTCCTACAGGTGAGGCAGAATTACCTCTTATTGGTAATGCAAAAAAAAAAATGTACACAACTGTAAAAAAAAGTAATCCAACTGTGCAATACAGAGAGAATTAAAAAAAAACAATAAAATGCATAAGTAAGAGTCCTTATACGAGTTCCTGATGTTGAGGAGTCTGATGGTGGAGGGGTAGCAGCTGTTCCTGAACCTGGTGATACAAGTCTTGTGGCACCTCGACCTCTTTCCCGATGGCAGCAGTGAGAACAGTGTGTGTGCTGAGTAGTGTGGATCCTTGATGATAGCTGCTGCTCTCTGTTCTTAATGATGGGAAGGGTATTGCCTGTGATGTTCTGGACTGTGTCCATACCTTCATCCCACTTCTGTCTTAGTTTAATTGCCATGCTTTCCACATTAAAGTAGTGACTACAATTATCAGTTATGAAACATTTTGTGTAACTCCCAACACTGTGATCATTGCAAATGATTTCTTTGGTTCTGATCATGACTATATGATCTTGTTCTTGGCTCCAGCCAAGTGAAAGTCAAACCATATTGCTAGTTGCAGAACTGATGTCACAGTCAGCAAAATATTGATCCTTCCTGAAAATGCAGTGCTCTGGGCCTATAAAGCAACTCTGAGCTGTAAATGCACATCAGTCCTAGGAAGTCTATATTTGGAGTGGTATCATTCTCAATTACAGCAACTGAACTTAATGACTGACAAACCGGCAAAGTAGTTACAGTGTGGAATTTGCTGAGGGCACGTTTTTGCCTTCCAATCTGCCATTCTCAGAAACTATTCTGAGAGTAGGCTGTCAAACACTTTCGCCCTCATGGGTTTTAGTTACTCCTTGCCACGTGGAATGAAATACCAAAATCTTCTTCAGCATGATGCTGAACCAAGCCATGAAAGACCTCAACAACAAAGACGCTGTTTACATCCGGTACCGCACGGATGGCAGTCTCTTCAATCTGAGGCGCCTGCAAGCTCACACCAAGACACAAGAGCAACTTGTCCGTGAACTACTCTTTGCAGATGATGCCGCTTTAGTTCCCCATTCAGAGCCAGCTCTCCAGCGCATAACGTCCTGTTTTGCGGAAACTGCCAAAATGTTTGGTCTGGAAGTCAGCCTGAAGAAAACTGAGGTCCTCCATCAGCCAGCTCCCCACCATGACTACCAGCCCCCCCACATCTCCATCGGGCACACAAAACTCAAAACGGTCAACCAGTTTACCTATCTCGGCTGCACCATTTCATCAGATGCAAGGATCGACAACGAGATAGACAACAGACTCGCCAAGGCAAATAGCGCCTTTGGAAGACTACACAAAAGAGTCTGGAAAAACAACCAATTGAAAAACCTCACAAAGATAAGCGTATACAGAGCCGTTGTCATAACCACACTCCTGTTCGGCTCCGAATCATGGGTCCTTTACCGGCATCACCTACGGCTCCTAGAACGCTTCCACCAGCGTTGTCTCTGCTCCATCCTCAACATTCATTGGAGCGCTTTCATCCCTAACGTCGAAGTACTCGAGATGGCAGAGGTCGACAGCATCGAGTCCACGCTGCTGAAGATCCAGCTGCGCTGGGTGGGTCACGTCTCCAGAATGGAGGACCATCACCTTCCCAAAATCGTGTTACATGGAGAGCTCTCCACTGGCCACCATGACAGAGGTGCACCAAAGAAAAGGTACAAGGACTGCTAAAGAAATCTCTTGGTGCCTGCCACATTGACCACTGCCAGTGGGCTGATATCGCCTCAAACCGTGCATCTTGGCGCCTCACAGTTCGGTGGTCAGCAACCTCCTTTGAAGAAGACCGCAGAGCCCACCTCACTGACAAAAGGCAAAGGAGGAAAAACCCAACACCCAACCCCAACCCACCAATTTTCCCCTGCAACCGCTGCAACCGTCTGCCTGTCCCGCATCGGACTTGTCAGCCACAAACGAGCCTGCAGCTGACGTGGACATTTACCTCTTCCATAAATCTTCGTCTGCGAAGCCAAGTCAAAGAAGAAAGCTAATTTCCTTCAGAATAAAAAACAAAGTGCTGGAAAAACTCAGCAAGGCAGGCAGCATCTGTGAAAAGAGTAATTGTTTCTGCTCAAAAGTGCTTTATCAGAACCAGGAGAGAGAAAACTAATTTATGCCAGAGGTTTCTACAAACAACATGAACTCTGTTTCTCTTTCCACAGATGTTGCCGGGCATGGTGAATGTTCAAGCATCATCTGTTTTTATTGCAGACTGCTGTCGGTTGTGTCAGGGTCAGATTCATGAGGGGGCAGGCCAGACCCCAACCCTTGCTGTGTGCTATCCTAACATACAAGGAGCACATACCCATTTCTTCCATGAACAGTACACCCATTCTCCTTCCTCATCCTAGCATTCGTTCTCAATTATACAACGCCATATACAACATGGCAGCCACAAGGCCAGGTCTCGCGAGACCTCCTTGTCACTGTTTATTTTGACACGTTGGCCACCTCTGCCAAAGGCGCTATTTTGCATAGATAAGTTGCTGCTGCCAACCCCCCCACCCTTCCCCCCACCCCGGTCACCCAAATGTCCCTCTATAAGATTTGTTCTGACGCCGACTCAAGGCTCTGTACAGGCTTTAAACAGCCTGTTACAGGAGCCAACAGTGGTTTAGTTTCAAAATATTCAAATAAAATTAAAATCTTTAAATTATCATTTGTTACGAAAATACTGTGATTTAATTTTAACAGTATCCACTAGTCAGTGGTAAGTGCCAGATTTTTTTTTGGTTGCGGGCGTGGGTGGCCTTATTCAAAGGTATCACTCAAAACCCACATTTTAGGTGGAAATTCATTTTAGGTCATCCTATCCTAAAAATGTTGTGCTATACAACAGCATATACAGTAATCAACTTGGATACACCAAAAAAATTCTGCCCTGTCTTTTGTACAAAGGAAGCCCCAACCAATGTTAAATTTAGACATACAGCACAGTGAAAGGCCCTTCCAACCCACAAACCTGTGCTGCCCATATACTCTACCATCTCTGCACATTTACGGGTAGAACAAACAAACCCCTTCGAGAGCATCAGATTTGAACATGGGTCACTGGCATTGCAATTGGGGAAATTAGTCACCCACTGTGATGACTCTTGGTATTTTTATATCATTCCTCCTCTGCCTGCTTTATCATCTGCCACAGGCTGATAGAGCAACTGACAGAAGTAATTGCACATTTCTTATTCTTGAGTCCTAGCCATGTGGCCTCACTGGATGGGCCAGCCAGGGTGTCCTGTGCAAGTCCCACTGTGACATTCCCCCTGATCAGTGGTGCATCTTCCCTATCATTTTTACTGGGTGAAACTCTGAAATGCCAGAACATTGAACTGCAAGTCGTGCCCTTCTCTCATACACGTTAGAGGCCACATCACAGTTACATGCACTAATCTAGGCTCCAAGTCCATCTGCCTTACCCATGATACTCCTTGGATTGAAATAAACACGCTTCAGCAGACAAGTCCCATCATTTTTATTAACCTCATCCTGCCAGTTCTTCCGACTGAACTTGGCAGAACCAATACCTTCCCCTCAATCCCTGTTCTTGCTGACCCACTGGTCTAGTTCCCACCCCTCTGTAACACAATCTTAAACACTAGCCAACTAGACAAGGTGCAAGGATCATTGCCTCCTACAATTCATGTGCAACCTGTCCCTCTTGTACAGGTTGACATTAACATGGTAAAAGCAATCGTGGATTAGCTGTTCCACTGTGGAACCCACCTTAACTGGATGTTATGACTGAAAATCCTTCTGGACCAATAATTATAATTTAGGGTTGCAAAGAACAGAAAATTGTTCATTTCCGGTTGCTCTGCTACATGAAGGATATTACAAAGATGGAAAGGGTAAAAAAATAAGATTCACAAGGATGTGAATTGCTCTGGAAGAAAGCCCAATGACCCATGGCCTCCTTCCTACACCACCTCCTCAGCCACAAATTCAATTGCATCATTTTATTTCTTGCCTCACTAGTAATTCTGAGATTACAATCCTCGTTAATCTTTTAAAAAACAATGAGAAACAGGCAAGAAATGCTGATCAAAGCAGCAATTACCACACCTCAAAATGAACAAAAAGTCTGTTGGATACCATTCCCAAATTACAGTCATTTCTTCTAAAGGGAATTCTTTCTTGGGGTTCATTTATCGTTGCTTGTGGCTCAATGCAGATTAAATCAGCATCAAATTTTAATATCCACGCAAGAGAGGACCAGTTTCCTATGAAAAGGAAATCTGTGGATTTCAGGCTTGTATCTAGTTAGCCACCAAGATGTAGATCAATCTTCAAAGAACAAATTGGGAATTAACCTCAGAAACTGTCGAGGTCTGCACACCATGTGCTGCTTTTACTAACCAGGCCTCAATGCATACATTTAAAATCTATGAGAATTTATTTTAATTAAAACACTGTCCCTAGGCACAATTCGTATATTCAACTGGTAGAAAATGCATAACAATAGAATGGAAGTGGGGAAGGAGAGGTTGGTGGAGAGATTAAAAAAAGAGGGTAAAAACATTTTTTTTTAAAATTTAGACATACAACATGGTAACAGGCCATTTTGGCCCACGAATTTGTGCCTGCCCAATTTATACCCCATTAACCTACAGCCCTGGTACATTTTTTTGAATTGTGGAAGGAAACCAGAGCCCCTGGAGAAAACCTACACAGACACAGGAAGAACGTACAAACTCCTTACAGACAGTAGGGATTCGAACCCCAGCCCATTCTTGATCACTGGCGCTGTAAAGGCGTTGCGCTAACTGCTGTGCCAACCATGCCATCCTGATGATCACACTATTAAACCAGTTTGACAGACTACAAGTAGAAATCTGCAAGGACTCAAGGAGCAGTGGAACACTGCAAATCAAAAAGTAAATTTTGACATTAACATGGTAAAAGCAATCGTGGATTAGCTGTTCCACTGTGGAACCCACCTTAACTGGATGTTATGACTGAAAATCCTTCTGGACCAATAATTATAATTTAGGGTTGCAAAGAACAGAAAATTGTTCATTTCCGGTTGCTCTGCTACATGAAGGATATTACAAAGATGGAAAGGGTAAAAAAATAAGATTCACAAGGATGTTATCCAGACTGGAGGTTGTGTTATAAGGAGTGCAGGAGGCTAAGGGCTAACCTTACCGAAGTATACAAAATCATGAGTGGCACTGATAAGGTGAAAAGTCAGTCTTTTCCCCAGGGTAGGGTAGTCGAATACTAGAGAGAACAGGTTTAAGATGAGAGGAAAAGATTTTAAAGGGACCTGAGACATTTTCCCACCCCCCCCCCCCCAAAAACACACAGAGTGAGGTGGATGTATGAAATGAGCTACCATAAGCTGCAGAGGAAGGTACAATTATGACATTAAAAAAACATTTAGACAGGGACATAGGAAAGAAAGGTTTAGAGCAGAGGTGGGAAACCTCTGGCCCGCAATTGAAATTTATCCGGTCCGCAACTCATTCGCCCAATCACCCTTGGCTGCTTCAACATACACCGTTCGCTGCACTGCACTGCCAGCCTTTGTCATCAGTGGCCCTGGAGACTGTGTGTGTAAGTTAAACATCCCTCAGCAAAGGAAGTACTTTGTGGCTATTTAAATGCTGCCCGTTCCTTCGGAGTCATGAACCAGGCAGCTAAATGACTGCGTTCATGCAAAATGTTTACTGAAGTCTCTTCACATCATTATAAACCAAGAATCAATCATCAACTGCATCACACTGGTGCTCCCAGGTACACGCTTTGCCCTCAAGATCGGCCTAAGACAAGCTTGTGTATCAGTGGCCAATTGTCCCACTCTTGGTCCCAGGCCACTCACCCACTCCTGAATGTGAACCCAGGCAACTAATAGGGCAAACCTTTTGGAGCGAACCTGAAGTGCCTCCTTCCCTCCCCTGAGCTGATACCACCACCACCCACCCCTCTCTCCCAAGTCTCTCCCTACTCCCCAGCCATCCCCATCCCTCGCGGCCCCTCCCCCCTTCCTGCTCCCCTGAGCTGCTCAAAAAGGAACAAAGTCAGATGTCCATATATGGGTCCTTACGATGTTCTTTCACCAGACTCTGGCTGCAAGCAAAACTCATTTAGTACAAAGCAAATTTCATTCACTCAGAAAAGGGATTTACCTCACATACTCATAGTTCAAAACACACCTTAGAGTGCAGAGAAATTAAATAAAACCAGGAGATCTGATTCAAAGTTGAGAGGAATACACCAACTTCTGCTGAAATATTCAAGATGCTGTATTCAACAAAAAATTTGTGCTGGCAGTTTTGCAAGAAAAATTGTTACTGATTATTTTAATACTCCTGAATTATTTGAAGAATTATTTAAAAACAACCAAGTTTAAATGACGTTTGCAGCACTCCAAATGCCTGTCTGAAATATTTATATCCAGCAAGGGATGATTTTAATCACTCCTGCTAAGTAGTTTGTTCTACCGGTGGCAAGATTGATAGCACAACTCCTTGAAATGATGTCTTGCTATGGTCATCAACAACGTCACCCAATATCTACATGCTTTCAAACAACAAACAAAATCAAGTTTCCCACTGATTGAGCTGCTGCCTGTTGGGGGTTAGTTGTTTTGTTTTCATTTGACTAATTTTTCTCCTTTTTTACTTTTATGGTTTTTGTTAATTGTGTCATTTTAATGACTAACTCATGAGTTTTGGTGCATTTCCAGATTTGAAGATGCCTTCCCTGACCTGAAATGCATCATTGTAGATTGTTGGAAGGAATATGGTTGATTGTGTTGCTTGAACTTTTTCTGTGCATTAATTTTTGATTGATTATCATCAGTTATACACATACATTGTACCTTAAATACTTCAAGCAGAGACAAGCGAAAAATTAAATTGCATGTCTGTGTTTCTGTATTTATTTCATTTATGATAGCATCAGTGCAGCCCGCTGTTCAACCACTGACGCACCATCCAGTCCATGCATGGAAAAAGGTGACCCGCCCCTGGTTTAGAGGAATTGAACTAAACAAGCAAATGGGTCTAACTCAGATGGACAATTTTGTCAGTATGGATGAATTGGGCCAAAGGGCCTGTTTTCATGTGGTGGAGATCTATAACTATATATTAACCAATCACAGCACTTGTTTAAAGACCCTGGTTCTCTTGACAATTTAACTCACCAATATTTAATTTGTTATATTTCATGTACTGAGCAGCACCAGCATCAAATACAAGTTCTTTTGTATATTTACCTGTCATATTGATGCAGGTGATCTGAGCTGATATAGTCATCTAAATTCACTGTTAAATCTACAACCTGTTCAGATTGGCAATTCTGAAAAGTGAGGAAAAAAAAATTAATAGAATGAATAGATCATGAAACAATTAAGATGGATGAGAAAGACCATTTGGTCTATTGCAATTCATCCATCCAGCTTCCCAGCATATCTAGCTACCTTCCATTACATCACCTGAGCTTCAAGCTAACTACAGTATTCAGCCCTTCTGTGAAGAACAATTTCTGACACTTGTGCTAAATTTTTTTATTAGCCCCTTTGAATTTGTTCCAGTTTGCAGTGACCAGCATCCCAATTTAATGCTGTTTGGATTGAACATTCTTAAATGTGCAATTTAAATAGCCAACAGGAAGATGAAAAGTTCAAGCCTCTTTCTTCACAAATTGGGCCTTTTACACAACAATAATTTGGATTTATGTAGTTGCCTCTAATATAGAAAATCATACCAAGGTGCTGCATAGGAGTGATATCAGACATAAATCAGCATTGGAGACAGAAAAGACTGCAAATTCTGTAGTCAAGAAGAAAACAAATGCTGGAGGAACTTGTGAATTAATCAGAATCCATGTAAGTTGGGGGATGGAGGAATTGAGTCAAAATCTCTCAATCCATTCAAATTTGACAATGGTCCAATTAAAAAGATTTCAGCCAAAACTTTGCTGAAGCAGGTTTCAAGAACAGCTTTGAAGGAGGAAAAATAAAATCAGAAGAGAGGTACTCTAAACCTAAATCTTGCATCTCGGCAGCTGAAGGAAGACATGGCCACTAGTGAAGGTGATGAAAATTTAGAAGCATTCAAGGGACAAAAATGTGAAGAGCTGAAACACATTACAGAAATGGGGCAAAACTAGGTGATATGAAAGGCTTAGAAAACAAATGGAGTAAAACTTGAAAGTCTGCAGACACTATGATTGTAGTACACACACAGAAATGCTGGAGAAACTCAGCTGGTCTTGCAGCATCAATAGGAGGTAAAGATATAGAACCAATGCTTCGGGCCTTAGTCCTTCTTCCCAAAGTGTCAGTTGCAAGACTTGCTGAGTTCCTCCAGCATTTCTGTGTTTTTAACATGTTCGACAGGACCCGAAAGTCTTTAAAAACCAGAGCCTAACTCAAGCCCTTATCGATCTAAAAGTTTGAATCAATTACTTCACCTATCTACGCTCTACCACTTTGGCTACAAAATTCTGCTTGTTTTGTTGGATTGCTTTTTTTTTTAAACTGTGGCTCCTCCCTCTCCCACAAAAAAAACTCTGCTTAAAGTTTATGGGCCCTCTTCCCTGTGAAGCAGTCAAGTTTAGTTGGTTTCTTCTGTACTTCTCTCCTATAGACTACATAAAAACAAAAAATATTTAAGGTGAAAAGAAAACAAGGCTTTTACTTAAATGTTCTCTGACCACTGGGGGAGGAGGAGGGGGGAAAATGTAGGGCCCCCATTGAGAATGGCCTCTACAATGACTTGGTTGCTTCAAATCTCCCCATATTTAAATCTTCCAATTACTAATATAATCATACAGCCTATGGTTGTTAACTCCTACTCTACAGCAGTGAAGAATTTCCTCAGATGCAAAATCTAATTCTGGCCTTTTACACGTATCTGAATTCTCATCACTCTACCATAAGGGATGGAAATTTCAGCTGCTGGGGTGATTCCTCTAAACCATTTTTCCATATCCTCCTCCCTCCTTCAATGCACTCCATTAAGTTTACCTCTATTCTGTCCACTTTATAAACATGATTCTGTTGGAAACTGTTAAGCCCATTATTTTCTAAGTCTTTGTCCCACAACATGCAGTTGGTTCCTGTGCCTATCACTCATCTGGTATCATCAATGAATCAAAGAAGCTTCCAGATTGCTTCTCAATTCAAGTTGTTGATGTCCAGTGAGAATCTATGTGGTTCCAGTACCAGCAACAACCAATATTGATTGAGCACATTTAAAACAAAAATTATTCCCTTCCAAATCCATGTTCTGCTCTCCCCGACTCCAGATTGACATCCTTCTAATCAACATTCAACATGTCTAATTAAATTCACAAATGTGATTGTATGAAATGTTGTCCTTCTTGATCTCTCTGCAGCCTTTGACATATTATGCCCCAACAAGGCCCCAGTTCCACTGGTTCTGTTCCACATGACAGCAAACCTTTGATCTCACAAGTCATGGCTGAGAATTTTTGGCAATGGCCTTCTCTCCCAATCCTACACCATTACCAATGGCAACACAAGCCTCTAGTCTATGATCATCCTTCTCATAGAATATTAGCATGTTGTGGAATAAAATAAGGCTCCAATCAGACACTGGATAAATGCTATACATACCATAATATTAATAATCAGACTGGAATCTACAGAGATTGCCTTCAACAGAAGTTCTTTCTGATTATTGTCCGAGCAATAACGCAGAGTGTACAGTTCCTGATTGGCATTCCAGCCCGAGGGCAGCAGCTCCTTTTTCTGCTCATCAGGTGAGCCCTGCAGAGGGACGCCAAACAAAATTTCATAAACTCAACAACATCATCATGGCTGATTGTTTTAATTTCTCCTCTTGATCATTTTAAATGTTTTTTTTTAATTTGTGGGTTTATATCAAGATATACAAAGGTGGAGAAATGAAGAAAATGATGCATTGACAGGGATGAGAAGCAGTAAAGAAATGGAATAGATTTAGTAGGATGGTCAGTGATGGTTGCTAAAGATTGCAGCAGCATCTCGATTGATAGAACAGAGGAATGGTTGATGGAATTTAATGTGCATTGTTGCATTTTGGGAGTCTAATACATTTTGTCCAAAAAAATTAGAATTATGCAGATATGACAGCAGTGGAAAATGGTAAGAGGTTGTTGGATGTCAATCATTCCAATCCCCAGACATCACTGCAGGAATTCCTCAGGCAATATCCAAGGACCAGAAGCTTCATCAATTATGGCTTTTAGATTGCAGGCATGTAACAACACAATCAAGGAATTTTGCCACTATAAAGGCAGCCTAAAAAGGAATGTGCAGGAATTTTGAGTCATCTCCTGCGCTGCAATTTATCCTGCAGGACCCCTACAACTTTTTGGAGGAATCTTGCACTGTAAATTGTACTGAAAAAATTTGTTGATGGTCATCCACTCGACTGCACGTCCAGACACCGGGACTGTTGCACTCATGTACTTGCAGTCTAAAAGGCGCCCAGTGTGAACGACCACACGGGCAGTAATTATGTTAACTTTTTCCTCGATTTTCCTAACATTGCAGTCTAAAAACCATAAATGACTTTCAAAGGGTCAGCAGTGATGATGCTTACTGATGAGTGCACAGTGTTAACCTCCATTTGCATTAACCCCAGATTTTGACACTGATATTGTAATAAATACACAAAAGTGCTGGAAAAACTCAGCAGGTCCCACAGCATTCATAGAAGGCAAAGATACATGACCAACATTTTGGGCCTGAGCCCTTCGTCAAGGTATGACCTGTGTTTGTATTTCAAATTTCTTTTTGAATTTTAAATAGTGACTACGAGTAGGTCAGAAGCTAAGTATCCTATTCTAAATAACTCACAAGCTGCAATTCAAGGATTTTCCACCATCCACAAAAGATATTAAGAGCATGATAGAGCATGCCAACCAGTGAAATGCCAACAATGCCCAAGAAACTTCTCTACACAGGAACAAGTAGCCAGCTTTATCCCTAGCCGCCCTAAATATCCATTCCTCACACTACCGTACAGTGTACGACCTCCAATCTATCCCTAATATGCTAAGAGCAATGGGAAGGTTTAGCGACAGATAAAGTAATGTTCAGGGGACTTTCTCAACAGATGTTATGAAAGTTTGTGAAGATTTTGCAGATGCTTCAACTATAATCTTGCAAAATATATTTTGATTTGGAAAACGTTAAGATTAAAAACGTGCATTTGTCATTTAATAAATTCCAGAGGGCACCTTTGAACCATTTCCAAGGTACTTTTTAGAAAATCCTTTAAAAAGTCAGCTGGCTAGAACCAAAACCTGTGGAATCAAAGGCAGATTGTTGACCTGGATAGGAAAATGGACGAGTTGAAAGAGGCAGAAATGAAGAAAAATGACCAGGGTATAACCACTGGTAACCAGCAGGAAATTATGCTAGAAATGCAACAGTTCAACTTATTTATTTAAAGACTTATGAATTTAGGTTCGAGTTTACCAAGGTAAGTAGTAGTGCAAGGAGTAGGGGCAGAGAGCTATCACCAATTAAGTTATATTCAGTGGGACTAGGAGGGTGGGGATTTGTTACAGCATGGACTAGTAGGGCCGAACTGGCCTGTTCTGTGCTGTAAGTGGTTATATGTTTATAAGTATTTAGGGTTGTAGTGTGTGTCGAAAGAACCAAAGACTTATTGATCAAAATGAAGGCTTTTATTAACTAAAAGACTGGAGCATATCACAAGTAGGTCGACCAGTCCAGAATGACCTGGTCTGGCTTGAAGCAATCCTTTAAGACCTGCCAGTAGGTGTAGCTACACTCTCATCCAATCACAGTCATCCTACATTACCATCTGTACATATGTACATTAGTGATAGAATCTGTATATCACATGGGTAAAAAAAATGAATATCAGCAAATCCAAAGTAACTTAATTGAATCTTAAAAGGAAATAATAGAGTACTTCTCAAATGGTGAAAATCTGGGAAGATCCAAGAAAAGCTGTAGTTCCATTGACAAATGTCATTAAAATTTTAATGATGTATAAAAATTAAATAAAAATGACAAATACAATTCTAATTTTTAAGTCTGAGGGTTCAAGGGAATAAGAAGTTACAATACCTCGAGTGCCGAGAACAGAGCTGATCACCCTATCTTTGAGAGAACATATTATCCTTGGAGCAGTTGATTTAGCAAAACAATACTAAAATTCCAAGGGAAGATTTCAAAAATTAGGGTTGTATTTTGTGAAATTTTGAAATAAAAGTTGATATTATCTGCTTTAGTTGGGTGGAGAGAATCTTTTTTTTTAAATATACAGTCAGGGAATCAAAGGCTATGGGCCATGGTTTAAAATTGGAAGGAACTCAGCAGGTCAAGTTACATCAGTGGGAGAAAAATAGTGAACGTTTCAGTTTGGAACCATTCAAGAGAGGAGAAAAGGTAGTAAACAGCAATTATAGGACATGCTTCAATAACCCTGATGACACTTCCCAATGTTAAAGTTGCTTTTGAAACACAATGACAATAAACTAAACAATGGTCACAGGGATATCTTGTTTTGGAGTCTCTGCTGCAAGACACTGATCAATGCCAGTTAAACTGGCAAATCTGCAGACGCTGCGAGTGCAGTGCAACACACAAAAGTGCTGGAGACTCAGCAGATCACGCAGCGTCTATAGGAAGAAAAGGGCAACCAAGGTATCAGGATGGAGCCCTTGTCAAGGTTTGCCAAACTACCCAATTTGCTCTTCACTCAAGTATTCTGTAATTCTGACATTATTCCCTCTGTAGGGGAGATGAAGCTTGCTTAGCAACACAGTCCCGCTTGACTAAATGCAGAGCAGAGCAAGCCACTGCGCCCTCAACCCTGAGGATATCACCACAACCTGAGGGTCAACCAACTCCTAGAAGAGCTCAGCAACTGCACACTAACACCTTATCCAGGTAGACATTCGCTCTGTCACCTCCCAGTGACCAACCATTTCAGTTCCCATAGGCATGTCTGTCCATGAGCTCATGTACTATCACAATTGAAAATTGTGGAAATTGGTGGAACAACACAATTTTCCATCTGGGCATTCTTCAGTCAGATGGCATTAACATGGAATTCTCTGGTTTCTGCCAACCTGCTCTCCTTTTCCCCTTCCCTTTCCCCTGTATTCTTTCCCTCAGCTCTCCCACTTCCTGCTCTCTCTATTCACCTAGCCATCCTTTCTGCCCTGCTTGCTGCTGGGCCCTCCATTCCTTCTCCACACATTACCTCCTGCCTTTGTGGCCATGTGCCTCATTACCTCCCCCACCACCACCATTTTGTTCGTACGCCTGCCAACATTTTTCCCAACCTTGATGAAGGGCTCAAGCCCAAAACATTGGTTATGAATCTTCATCTTTGCTACATAAAGTACACTGATCTGCTGAGTTTCTCCAGTATTGTGTTTTTACTATTCAATCTGCTCTTCACTCAAGTATTGTGTAATTCTGATATTATTCCCTCTGTCGTGGAGGTGATGCTTGCTTGGCAACACAGTGCCACTAGACTAGGCTACACCCTGGGCAGAGCAAGTCACCGCCCCCTCAACCCTGGGGAGATCATCAAAGCCTGAAGGCCAACCAACTCCCAGGAGAGCTCAGCAACCAAACACCTCACCCAGGTAAGCATTAAACCCCCTTGGTTCAGGTCCCCAATTCCTGGGGAAATCACCAGGACCAGGGTCATCCAGCACCAACCTCGGGACAACAGGACGACACAGGTCCCCCTCAGCCTCGAGGCTCTGCTCCCTGATCCCTCACCAGGCCGGCCCACAAAACCAGCCAGGGAGGTTACCGGTGGTAGAGCAGAGAGTGAAGCCCGGCTGCAGCGAACCAGCCAGCCCCAGGCCGCGCTTTCGAGTTACGGCGGGACCTGCCAGCCCCAGGCCGCGCTTTCGAGTTACGGCGGGACCTGCCAGCCACGGCCTTTCCCTCACCTGGTCCCCCGTCCCGAGGCACTTGAAGCCGGCCCGAACGAGCTCCCAGTGAACAAAGCAGACCAGGGCATCCTGAGGAGAGACGACGTCCCGGGCCACCGAGTGGTAGAGCAGCTCCAGGCCCGCCATGGCGTCGTCGCGGGAGGGCGCCTGCGTCAGGGGCGGGAGCGCGCGGAGGAGCCGGGGGCGCGCGCTGCTTCTCGGCGTCTCGGGTTCCCCAACGAGGCGACCTTGCCCTCATTCGTTTTATTCCGTTGGAAGATTTGTTATCCGTGGTGGGTTCATGGATGAATTAATCAGAGAAAATGAGCTTCCTGGCTTCATGTACCTTCCAGCTCTGCTCTTCCCACTCACTTCAATGCTCTATCCCATTCCCTTGCTCACATGCCTGTCCGTGGTCTCATGCACTGAGTTACGAGCCCAGGGGACCCCAAACCCCAGCAGCAATAGATATTCACCACGACAAATGGTGACTTCAACAAAAGTTGCTTTTAATGATCTTTAAACATGAAAACAGAATCAGACTTTAACTTATCACTATCAACTAACCCAACTTAACCCCCTAATTCTAAGTGTGTGTGTGTGTAAATTTAAGAAAAGTTCTTTGGTTGACAGTTCACTCTCACTTCTTATTCTTCCAAGTTCACTGGATGCGGGCAGTTCTTATACTGTGTACAGAATTTAACATGTGTAAAGTTCACCAGGCTTTGGTGCTGGAAAGGTAGATGGTTGCCGCTCAGGAAAGTTCTTGTCGGTTTGCAGAGAGCGATGTGTTGTTCCAGGATTTCCGCAACTGAGGAACCACCTCAATGTCTTGCTGATGAAACTTGCCTCCATCAGGGTTCTCCAGATGATAACTTCTTTCTTTCAGGCTAGCACAGATTTCCTTTCTGTTCCACTTATTCCAAGATAGCACTTCCAGCCATCTGCCACTCTGGAGCTTCTGCTGCAGTTCCAACAAGCTTCTCCTGTCTGACACTGTTCAGTCCCTCTCTCCATCTGAGATTCAAACTGCCAGTCACATGTCCTTCTCTCTTTCACTTCCACAACCCCCCTCCTTCTACTGCAAACAATAGGAGTTTAGTCTTCTTGGTCAATCTGTTGTTTTTAGGTAAACAAGAACCCAGGAGTGACCTTTCTGTGCACTCTGTCAAAACCCTTGCAAAGGCAGTGTGTCTCCTGCTTGTTGCTTTTAAAGACAACACTCCATTCATTCATGGCATCATTACAATTAGCACCTACTTGTGAAAGGTGCATACCATTCTCCAGAGTTTCTATAAAGTCACTGAATATGAATTCTTCAGTATTTCAAATACTCAAATTCCCTCCACCATCAGACTCCTCAACAACAAACTCAACCTAGGACTCACTAAAGACTTTTACTTTTGCAATTTATTGATTTTTTAATTCTTTATTGCACAGTTAGATTGCTTGCATTTCTTTATTTGTATGTAACCTATTCTAATTTTACCAATTTATCTCCCAAAAACATCTCCAAATATTCCATCACAACTGTCAATCCTTTTTTTTAAACTTTATTTATTAGTTCAAAATACAGATAATAAGTAACATATATAACAATAAACTAAACATGAACGCTATATTTTATATATATAAAAGAAAAAAGAAAGAAAAAAGAGAACCCCCCTTTCAGCCAACTCTCCTAAGGAGAGCCATAAAGAGAGAAAAAAAATAAAGAAAAATTAAGCATACATATTAAGATCTAATCAATATAAATCAAAATGTAAATATTCTTAATATAACAACCACTTATTAATAAAAAACTATAATTATCACGCAAAACATGTGATTCTTTTCCATTATTAAGCAATATTTCATCTCATTATGCCATCTATTAATATCAATCATATTTGTAACTTTCCACATACTAGCAATACATTTTTTCACTACAGATAATGCTAAATATACAAAAGCAAGTTGAAATTTATCTAATCCCAGACCTTTCAGAGGTTGTAAACTACCCAATAAAAATACTGTCGGATCAAAAGGTATTTTAATCTTATACAGGTATTCCAGAAACAACAACTGTCAATCCAAGCTTCAAATTCAAACCTCTGATATGATCAGGAAGCCTTCAGTGCTCGAGGCCCTTCAGGAGCCCTTCTTACTTCCCAAATCCTGGCACTGATACCTGGTTCCCATGAGCCAGTTTCCCGCAGCCCATGCGGGTCCTCCGATAGCAAATCACCTGCAGCCTGTGTTAGTCCCTCAGGTGCTGAGCCCCTCACTGGTCCTCTGCCGTGGTCACTGTCCTGTACGGTTGTCTCTTCTGCTTCTTCTTCTCCATAGGGGGTGTTCTCCCCATTACTGGTACCCTGCTCTGGTCTGCTGCTCCTCGGTGTCTACAATCCCTTGTGGCCACTGCCAAGCACAGGCGCAGCTATCTTGGGCACAGACCTCCATGGTTGCAGGATTTTAAATAAAACCAAATAAAGCCAATGGGTACAGTAAAGTACATCAGCACCTCTACTTCCTCAGGAGTTTGTGGAGGTTTGGCATGAGATCAGAAACTCTGGCAAATTTCTACAGATGTGTGGTGGAAAGTGTGCTGACCAGCTGCATCACCTTCTGGTATGGAAACACCAATACCCCTGGGATTAAAGCCCTCCAAAAGGTAGTGGACACAGCCCAGGGTTTCACAGGCAAAACCCTCCCCACCATCAAGAACATCTACGGGGAAAGCAGCAGCAATCATCCACACCATATGTTCTGTTTATCACTGCTACCATCAGGAAAGAGGTATAGGTGCCAAAAGACTAGCCCCATCAGGTTGAGGAACAGCTGCTACCCCTCCACCATCAGACTCCTCAACAACAAACTCAACCTAGGACTCACTAAAGACTTTTACTTTTGCAATTTATTGATTTTTTAATTCTTTATTGCACAGTTAGATTGCTTGCATTTCTTTATTTGTCTACATGTATATGTATCTTTTGAGGCAAGGTTAGCAAAGCTGGAGCTTTTTTCTTTGAGTGTAGAAGGATGAAAGGAGACTTAATAGAGGTCCACAATATCATGAGAGGCATAGACAAGGTGAACAGTCAGCAATATTTTCCCAGGGCAGGAATAGCAAACATCAGATGACATAAGTACAAAATGAAGGGAGAGAATTTTAGGGGAGACATCAGGGGCAGGTTTTTTACACAGAGTTGTGGGTGCCTGGAATGCCTTGCCTGGGATGGTGGTGGAGGCTGAAACATTAGGGGGCATTTAAGAGACTCTTAGACAGATACATGGATGGAAGAAAAATAGAAGGTTACAGAGTAGGGAGGGTTTAGTATTTTTTTAAGGAATATATGAGTTAGCACAACATCAAGGGCTGAAGGGCCTGTACTTCGCTGTGTTCTATATTCTTGAGCTCAGTTTTTTGCACTATACATCATTAGTGGTGATTCTGCCTTGTCCACGGGAAAAAAATCTCAGGGCTGTATGTGGTGTCATGCATGTACTCTGACAATAAATTTTTTTTGAAAATTTTATTTTTCATTTGCATCAATACATGCATATAATATAACAATACAATGTAATAAAAACAATACAAAATGATATATATATTTTTTCTTTTTATCCCCCTCCCCAAAAGAAGAAGAAAAGAGAGAAAAAAAAGAAGAAACACCTGAATTTATTTATCATTCACTATTCATATATTCCTAACATATTATTCTATCCTGTACATATTAATTGGGAGGAGTGGGTGTTATGGGTGATGTGGATGGACTCTTAATGATGAAATCCATATATGGTTTACAAATCATATAAAAATTCTCAGGTTGATTCCTTAAATTATACGTAATTTTTTCCAATGGTATACAGTTTTGAATTTCCATATGCCATCTATCCAACCTTATAAAATTATCTGACTTCCATGCTACTGCCATACATATCCATGCCACCGCTATTGCTACACTCAAAAATTTTCATTGATATTTGTCTAACTTCAGTCTAGTATCAATGTCATATAAATCACCAAGCAAAAATATTCTGGGATCTTTTGGTATCTGTATCTTCATAATTTGTCCCAATAATATATTCAAGTCTTCCCAAAATTTTCCCACTTTTTCCAAGACCAAATTGCATGTAATAAGGTTCCTGTTTCTTTGTTATAGCTGAAACAGTTGTCAGAACAATTTGAATTAAGTCCATGTAATTTATACAGAGTGTAGTATAATTGGTTTAAAAAAATTATATTGTACCATTTGATATCTAACATTAATTGTATTAATTACACTCTCCTGGCACAATCTTCACCAGAACTCATCATGAATTTGTATATTTAAATTTTCTTCCTATCTTTTTTTTGACTTGTATAGTTCCTTTATCTGTATGTCTACCATTCCCGCATCGGACTTGTCAGCCACAAACGAGCCTGCAGCTGACGTGGACATTACCCCTCCATAAATCTTCGTCCGCGAAGCCAAGCCAAAGATTGTGTCCTGTAATTGTATATACATATTAGTAATAAATTTCTCAATAAATGTATAAATTATTAAATACTCAAATGGCCTCTGTTCTGGAAGTCTAAAATTTGTGCCTAATTTCTTTTTAAAATATCATTTAAGCTGATAGTATGAAAAAATAATTTTATTTGGTCTATTGCATTTCTTTTTCATTTGTTAAAAAGTCAAGAAAAAAGAACTTAAGAAACAATCTTGTATCCTCTTTATCCCATTATTGTGCCAGATATCAAAGAAAGGATTATTTAAAGTAAAAGGAATAAGTGGATTCTGCGTTAACATCATGTTAGCTATTTGGTAGTTCTTAATTCCTCTTTCTATATGAATTCCATTCCATATCTTGAATAAATGTTTTAAAATTGGAACTCCTTGCAAAAGTTCCTCATTCCATTTATACAGAAAATGTTCCGGATTAGTTTCTCCAACATTATTACTCTGACAATAAATCTGAACTGAAACTTGACAATGGAACATTGTGGCACTGAGGGAGGGCTCGCTGTCGGAGAAACTGTCTTTTGGTTGAGACAATAAACTGAATCCATTCACTGTTTGAAAGAAGTAAGACTCACATGAGATTATTTTGAAGAAGCAATGAGTGCTCATTCTACTGTGTGGAGAAACTATTTATCCCTCACTTAACACCAGGCAAGGTTATGATTAATGTTTGGAACTTGCTATTACAAATTAGCATGTATATTCACTTGCTCTGCAATAATAATTACATTTAGAACAGTTTAGTTGTCTGTAAATCATTTTTAGTTAGGTTGAAGTGGTGAAAGCAAATGAAATAGATCAACTAGTTGCATGGTGTCACAACAACAACCTTGCAATCAACATTAGCAAAACTTAGGAACTGATTGTGGACTTCAGGAGATGGAAATTAGGAGAACTCGAACCAGTCCTCATCAAGAGGTCAGCAGTGGAAAGGGTTAAGAACTTCAAATTCCTGGGCATTAATATCTATGAAGATGCATCCTAGAGCCTCCATGTTGATGCAATCATGAAGAATGCTCACCAGCCCTATACTTCATGAGGAATTTGAGGAGATTTGGTTTGTCACCAAAGACTCTTGTAAATTTCTACAGGTGTACTGTAGAGAGCATTCTCACTGGTTGTATCACTGTCTGGTATGGAGGTGCCAATGCCCAGGACAGGAAAAGACTATACAGAGGGTTGTGAATTAGGCCATGGGCATCAGTCTTCACTCCATCAAGAACATCTACCAGAAAGTAGCCTCTATCCTCAAGGACCCTCTTCACACTGCTACCATCAAGAAGGAGGTACAGGAGCCTGAAGATGACAAAAACAGCTTTTTATCCTCTATCATCAAATTTCTGAATGGAAAATAAACCACAGACACTACCTCAGTTTCTCTTCTTTAACAGCAATTTATTTATAAAATGTTATTTATAGCAATATTTGCACCTGTAATGCTGCCACAAACTGAATTTCATGACATCTTTTTTATTCACATACAGCATAATTACAGATCCTTTCAGCCCATGAGCCCATGCTGCCCAATCAACCTACAACCCCAATACATTTTGAAGGGTGGGAGGAAACGGGAGTACCTGGAGAAAACCCATGTAGATATGGGGAGAATGTACAAACTCTAAACCCCAGTCCCGATTGCTGGCACTGTAGCAGAACTGCACTAACCACTATCAATAAATTCTGATTCTATGAATGCATATTTTTATTTTACACATAGAGAGGTGGTGCCTGTAATAGGCTGTGAGTGGTAGTGTTGGAAACAGATGGAATAGTAGTATTTAAGAGGCTTCTAGATAGACGAATTAATATGAATGCGATGAATGAATAATCTATCAAGTGCAAGCAGGAGAATTTTTGTTTGATTTGGACATCATGATTGGCACAAACTCACAGGCTGAAGGGTCTGCTAATGTGTTGTCCGGTTCTAATACAAATGCTTGTTTTGAAGTGCTGGAGAAAATAGGAGAAAGATTTTCAAGCATGTTGGCAGATCCAAAAGATTTTGGCTATGTTTTAGAAAAAAGTAGAGATTCATGGAAATACAGTAAATCTTTAAAAATAATGAATTAGCAGAGAAGAGAATATTACCAATATCATAAAATATGAAGATTGAGGGCATATATACAACAATCCCCAGGCAAATTCATGGAAAAAGTAATGTCTTCCTTTCTTCAACTGTGCAGTAATCGGACAGAGAGTGGGGTGGTCATTACTGAGCACAGTTTGATACAATTGGTAAGGTTACATTTTTAAAATTTAATTTCTAAAATTTAGGCACACTGCATGGTAACAGGCCATTTCAGCCCACGAGTCTGTGCCACCCAATTAACTTACACCCGCAGTATGTTTTGAACAGATGAAATTGGAGCCCTTAGGGAAAACCCATGTAGAAACATGGAGAATGTACAAACTTCTTACAGACAGCAGGGGATTCAAACCCGTGTCCTGATCTTTGGCACTGTAAAGGAATTGCGCTAACTGTTAAGGAGTAAGAGCTCTCTCAGCGAGCTGGCAGGAATCAACTGAAGAGACTCTTTTTCTCCTTTAAAATTAATGATCTTTAAAATATTGTACTAACAGATAAGGTTCCAGGGTGAGTGAATTGAACTAGCCTGCAGAACAGCTATTTAAAGTTGAAACAGGGTTGAGGGCCTTGTGCAGAACACAAAAGTGCTGGAGAAGCTTACCAGGTCATGTGCATCCAGTCAACTTTTCAAGCCAGTGTCCTTCTTCAGGAAGATTGAGAATCAGGCAGAAGCCTGAAATAGAAAGTAAGGGTTGAGGGTTCGGAGGAGCAGATGATAGGTGGATAAGAGAAGAGAAAGGAGCTAGGAGGAGATAAGGGATGAGGGCAGAAGGGAAAATAAGAAAACTCTCTAATAGGAGAAGGAAGGGGAGGGGTGTGGTGCTGGAAGAAGGGAGACAGAGGGTTGAAGGAAAGAGAGACACCAGTGTAGGGAGTGAATGGAAATTGGAGGTCAATATCTGGTTGGAGTCTGCCAAGTCAGAATATAAGGATTATAAAATTCCACCAATTTCCAGGTGACATCAAGTTAGCAGGACGAGGCAGCAATGTGCTGTGGAATTGAAATGGTTCGCCATTGGGTGGTCCTTGCCTTTGCTGCGGACAGAGTGATCCCTCACTCTGCGTCCAGTCTCTCTGAGTCCAGTCTCCCTGATGTATGCACCAGATGCAGTAAATGACCCCTGCAGATTCACAGGTGAATTGTTGCTTCACTTGGAAAGGTCCCGATTGGTGGTGGGGATGGAAAAATAGGACCAAGTGCAGCCATCCATCTAGGCCCCCCATATCTTATTTACCTCTATTAAGACCACCTCTCAGCCTTCAGCATTTCTATTTACCCAGTGATAAGGAAGATATAATTTGGCTGGAAATCAATGCAGAAAAGATTCAGAAGAATGTCACTGGAATTGGTTGGCTTGAATTATAAAGAAAGGCTGCATAGGCATTTCTCCCATAGAGGTTTACAAAATCAGAAGGACATAGATAAGATGAATACTTACTGTCTTTTTCCCAAGGTAGGGGAATCTAAAACTAGAGGACATAGATTTAAGGTAAGAGGGGAAAGATTTAAAAGAGATCTGGGGGGTTCTTTCTTCATATAGAGGGTAGTTCAAGTTTATTTGTCATCCGATTATATCTGTACAACCTGACAAAACAGCGTTCTCTAGTCCATGGTGCAGAAGAGTGAAAACACACATACAGACATAAAACACATGCAGACAAACAATGCATACTGTACATATGTACGTACTGCATATTAAAATAAATATTCTAATAAGAGTCACGGAGAGTTGTTTGAGCAGTCATTCAGCAGCCTTATTGCCCATGGGAAAATGGAAGGTGGGTATATGGGATGAGCTGGCAGAGGAAATGGTGGGAATAGGTACAATTACCACATTTAAAATACATTTGGAGAGTTACTGGGATAGCATAGAGGGATATGGGCCAAACGTAGGCAAATGGAACCAGTTTGGTCAGCATGAACAAACTGGACCAAAGAACCTATTTCTGTGCTGTGGGTTAATAGACTCTGTGCAGCCAAATAAAGAAAGCCACAGCCAGGGCCTGTGCGGATATCCACAGTGCGCATTTGATTTGTAGAAAGTGATAGGAATCAAAAGGTAAGTTGTTCACAGAAAGAAGAAGTGGAGGAGAGTGTTAGTAAAGGAGAACTGGTTAGATCTGCACTCTGGAAAGAAATGAAGGACCCTTCAGCCTTCCTGAAAGGGAAGGGAAGTTTATAGAGTCTGGACAACTACTGCGAAGATGAAGTGGTGAGGTTCAAGGAATTGGAAGTCATAAAAATGGTACAAACCTTGTGAGGTGCCCTGGATATAGGGGATGGAGGAATGGGACAACGATGGACAAGATAGTCGAGGAGATGTTCAGCAGGGCAAGAGCAGGCAGAAACAATGGCCTACCACGTCAGTCCCATTTGTAGGCATTGGATAGGCAGAATTGGGTTGAGCCTCTATCTATGGAGACTGTAGAGGGAAGACCTCATGAAGTGATGAGATCTGTGGTGGAAATGAAGATAGTAATTTGATGTTCACTGGTGCTGTATGTCTAAATTTAAATTTTAAAAATAATTATATACATATCTTTTTTTGAGTACGTTTTTTGCACTATCAAGAAGTAGAGATTCTCCCTGGCCTGCAGGAAAAAGAATCTCAGGGTTGTATGTGACAATAAATTTGAACTTTGAATTGTTCACCAGCAAGTTACTATTTCCTGGACTATGGTGCCAGAAAGGGGATACCGAAAGTAGATTCAATGGCATCTTTCGAAGAGCAATTGTTCAGATACCTGTTTAAAGAGAAAAAGAAACTGTGAATTAGTGAAAGGAATTGAGAGTTAAAGGACTAAATCAAGTTGATATAGCTGAATCAGAATATTATGACTGAATATGAAAGCTGGCTGAATACCTTCCTCTTTCTTTTAAGGAATCAGCAGAGAAGCAATGACCTGAATGGCCTCATGTATTGTAAGATTCTACTGCAGCAAAAGAAACCTATTCATAAGTTTAGAAGCTGGTGAAAGCCCTTGAGATGCTAATCAAATGTGTTGTAAGATCAGATATTCAAGGGTATACTGAGGGACTTCTGAAAATGGAAACATTCAAAAGGAAAGTCTTTCTTTCCTTTCTTCCAGTCAATGAAGTTGACATCAGCACAGGGAAGATCATGAACAGAACCCTGAAGCACAGCTTGCCAAAATTAATTGGCATCTGAAGAACAAATATACTGCTGTTTGAGTTACAGAGATCACAGGCGTGAGGTTTAACAGTGTTTGGACATAAATCCCCCATGTGGTTTTCTTGTGGTTTTGAAACCTGAAGATGTAGTGAAGTAAGGAGTTCACTCTCCTGCCCAACACACAAACGCTCTCCACCCTCATTTACAATGTCTTCAACCATTTCCTCCCTCTGCATTTCATAGAGTGGCCCCAAGTGTTTTGTCGGACTGACTGCCCCTTCTTCGTGGTCCTGTAATCTTATTGTTGAGAAATGAAACTCAGTCTGCTGTGTGACTCCAATCCCACATGGAGCTCTTGTCCCACCCTGTCCTCTTCACATTGTCTTGTCTCCTATATTTCCCTATAATAATGATGATTTTAGGCTTGAAATGTCGACCGTTCTTTTTCTCCCACTGATGCTACTCAAGCTGCTGAGTTCCTCCAGAAAAATGTGTTTAGCTTGCAGCATATTTGCTTTGCTTTCATTCACCCAGGCATACAATACAAGGGCATAGAGGTTATGGTCACAACTGAATAATGCATGAGTTGGGTCTCAGCTAGAGTAATGTGTGCTGTTCTGATTAACATATTTATCTGCAATTGTGCCAGAGATGGCGCAGAGAGGCGATTCAGCAGGGAGTTCTCCAGGATGGAGCATTTCAGTTAATAGGAGAAACTGGATAGGTTTGCTTTGTTCTCCTTGTGGGGAAGAAGACTCATAAGGTCCTAGCTGACTAATAAAAATTATTGAAGTAATAGGTAGTGAGAAAATGTTCCTTTAACAGAGTTGTGCATAACCTGACAGCATAGATTAGAATGGAGATCTAGAGAGGTATTCTGGAAAGCTGTGCCTGAGGGGATTGCAGAGGGAAGCATTTAGATAAGCACTTGAAATACAATAGCATAGAAGGCAAAGGGCCCAAGCACTGGAAAGTGAGATTATTATAAATAGGTACTTGCTGGCTAGCATGTATATGGTGGGCTGAATGGCCAAATTTGAACCCTGGCGCTGTAAAAGCCTTGCACTAACCTTTACACTATATGGCCAGTTTTCCACATATTGCTGTAAGGATACGAGATAATATGTAGGGTAGGGCGAAATTTTAGAAGACATCTAACAGCTGTTCCCTATTTGGCACTTTGGCACTCAGTAGAACCTTCATCAAGACAAATCTCCACCTTGGTCATTCTCTGTTCTCCAACCCTCCCGCATCTACCCCCCCGCCCCCTTTCAGGTAGAAGATACAATACACGAGTTTGAAAACATACTACAGAACTAGATGAAAGGATTAAACATACTACTAGATTAAAGAAACATGCGACTAGATTTGAAAACATACTACTAGATTCTTCCCTACTGTTATTAAACTATTGAATGGATTTCTTATTAGTAAAATAATGTTTACCTTATTTTATTATTAACTGAACTTTTTCTCTGTAAATCTACTCTGTACTTTTGTTTTATTTTGCACTACTTTTTGTCTTCAAGATAGGTTGATTTGCCTGGATAGCACACAAAACAAAGTTTATCTCAGTATTTCTGTACATGTGACAATAAAACAATTCAATGCAACTCGGTTCAATTCAATTTAAGTTGGTTGTAAATGATTAATGCAACAGAGCAGGCGTGACATGCTACATGACTTGTATGACCCCTTTGAATATCATGGGCCAGACAGCTGAAGCCTTTATTAATCCTACATATTTCTGGAGATGAACTTGATGTCATGGGCTGGCTTTACTCCAGCAGTTTAGTGCCTGGTTTAAGGCATTTATGTTCCCCATGTTAAGGCTGCCATCTTGCAGAAAACAGATCTGAAGAAGCAGATCTCTTGAGAGGAAGGAGGAAGGGGTCCAGTGTGCAGAGATATCAACATCAACCTCGTTCTTGGGCTAATTTCATTGTTGCCACGTTGTGCCTGTTGCCTTTGTTTCATTTACAAATCTCATGGTTTCAGAAGCCAAGAGATATCAGAGTTGACAGGTGAAACAAGCAGCTTAGTTTCTCCACATTTTAGCCATAACAGACCGCACGCAATGGAAATCTCCTACAAAGCATCTAGCTCATGGCCTGCGGAGCCCAACCACTGATGTATACCATCTCTACATCTGGGTGAGTTTATTGGCCACCAGCTGGGAAGAATTTCCAATATCTGCAGGCAGAGAAAAATTTGAGCAAAGACCGGCTGAGAAACTGTATCAGTTTATGTGAGTTTCCAAAAATCCCATTTTACTCAACAGCCGTTTTTTCAGTGCAGCTGTGCTATCTGACATTGTGGCCTCTTTCGATTATAGTTTAAATCATAGCATCACAAAGATTGTAGGTAGATGTGGGTTGTATTTAAAAAGTTGATGAGCCAGCATACAGGAGGGAGATTGAAAACTTGGCTGAATGGTTCACCAACAACAGCCTTGCAGTTAATGTCACCAAAACCAAGGAGCTGATTGTTGAGTTCAGGAAGGGAAAACCAGAGGTATATGATTCAGAGATCATTGGGGTAGCAGAGGTGGAGAAGGTGAGCAAATTTAAGTTCTTGGGAGTAACTACCTCTGAGGATCTTTCTTGGCCCCAACACACTAATGGCATCGTGAAGAAAATACGACAGCACCTCTACTTCCTCAGGAGTTTGCGGAGGTTTGATATGACATTAGAAACCCTGGCAAATATCTACGAGCTGTGATGGAAAGTGTGCTGACTGGCTGCATCACAGTCTGATGTGGAAACACCAATACCCCTGAGCATAAAGTCCTCCAAAAGGTAGTGGACATAGGCCAGGACATCACAGGCTAAACTCTCCCCACTATAGTGTACATCTACAGGAAACTCTGCTGTCGGAGGGCATCAAAAACCCACACCACCCAGCACATGTTCTCACTGCTACCATCAGTAAAGAGGTATAGGTGCCACAAGACTCACACCAACAGGTTCAGGAACAGCTGCTACCCCTCCACCATCAGATTCCTCTACGACAAACTCAATCAGAGATTCATTTAAGGACTCTTACTTGTGCATTTTATTGATTTTCTTTTTGTTCTCTCTGTGTTGCACAGTCAGCTTGCTTACATCATTATCTGTTAACAGTTCTTTGGTTGTTTACATATTTTACACTGTGTACTGTTTATTTTTTGCACTACCAATTAATGGTGATTTTTCTGTACTGGCAGGAAAAAATAATCTCAGGGTTGTATGTGATGTCATGTATGACAATAAATCTAAAATTTGAAAACCTGAAATCTGAAATCTGAATCTTTCAGAGTAGCCTCTGTATTTTTGTTCATGAAGTCTTCTGTGGACAGCAGTAATTGACCGGCCTCCTGAAGGGTGTTTCTGATCTGTCAGACATACATTTGGGGACTTTTCTTCATTATGATGAGAATTCTTCTTTTATCAGCCAAGGAGATCTTCCTTTGAATACTAGTCCCTTTGCGATTACTGAGCTCATCAATAAGCCCTTTCTTCTTAATGATGCTCCAAACTGTTGATTTTAGTACTCCTGAGCCTTGGACAATGTTTCTTACTATTTTATTCTTGTTTCTCAGCCTCATAATGGCTTCTTTAGCACAACTCTGGTTCTCATTGAAAAATGGCAACTACAGACTCCAAAGGTGATCAAAAGCTTAGAAGCAAGCCTAGCTCTCTTATACCTGCACCAATGAAGCAATTAAACATACCTGAGTTGTCACAAACACCTGTGAAGCCAAATGTCCCAAACGTTATGGTGCCCTGAAATGAGGTGACTACCATATTTTCACTCCTATAATGCGCACACTTGTATAATGTGCACATGCATATAATGCGCAGAAAATATTAAACTAAGTAAAAATATTTTCATAGAGCATGTACAGGCACATATCACGCACATGCATATAACACGCTGGTGTAGCAGTCCTGCCCAGCACCTTCATAAAATGTCCTATAAAAAAAATCACAAAAAAAACAAAGTGATACATGCACAGATAACATTATCAGCCTGTATAGCAATCACCTGCTGAATCAGTATAAAAGGCCCTTGCATTTAGTGCTACCTTTGAGACCTAGAGTGCTGGCAGTTTAGTTTTGACAATGTAAGGAGTCAAAACACAAATCTTACACCACTAATTTTAAACTGAAAGTTGTTACCACAGTAGAAGAAACTGGCAAAAGAGTTCAAGGTTGGTGAATCATTCATTCATGAATGGAGGAAAGTGAAAGATGAGCTTGAGAAGATGAATCCACGAAAACGCACATATGGTGGCCCAAAAGCTAAATGGCCCCAGTTAGAGTCTGACTTGAAGGAGTGGGTTCTTAGTCATAGAGAACAAAATCAGCCTGTATCTACATTTGCCATTCAGATGAAAGCAAGGCGGTTGGTATGTGAAAGAGGCATCCTGGATTTCAAGGCAGGATTTCCCTGGATATCAAAGTTTAAGAAGCAAAACAGATTGTTGGTAAGAACTAGAACAACTGTAGGTCTGCAACTTCCAGAAGATTGGGAACACAAAAAAAACACTGATTTTCGCAGCTTAGTCGCCAATGAAATTTGCAAACTTAAAATCACACCTGCAGACGTCATTAACATGGATGAAGTCCCAATGGCCTTTGACATCCCTGCCGCTAAAACTGTGACTGCTTCTGGAACAAAAACTGTGGCCATAACCACAACCAGACATGAAAGGTTGTGCTTTACTGTAGTCCTTGGCTGCAATGCAAGTGGCGCTAAATTGAAGCCATTGATCATATTTAAAAGAGTAACATTGCCGCGAGAAAACAAGCCCAATTCTGTGATTGCACATTGTAACAAGAAGGGTTGAATGGACTCCAATGTTATGAAAATATGGGTGGAAAGGTGTTACAGGTCTAAATCAGGCAGGTTTTTTTTCAAAGAAATCGTTATTCATATTTTATTCCGCGACAGCTCACAAAGAGCATTCAACACAAAAGACTATAAATTCTGTTGCCGTTCACATTGCAATAATTCTGGATGGTTTGACTGTAAACTGCAGCCACTTGATATTTCTGTTAATCATCCATTCAAGATATTCATCACATCAGAATGGGAGGAATTGGTGCAGAACGGTATTCATGATTTCACCCCAGCCGGAGGGTTGAAAAGAGCAACCTATACTGAAGTTTGCGAATAGGTTGCCAGAGTGTGGGTTCACACCAGAAACTATACACAGTGGATTCAGAAAAGCTGGCGTAGTATATAATGATGATGGGATGATGTGTCAGTATTGACTATAGTAAAGGAAGAACGGTTGCGGTCTGTCCTGACGTATTTTAGAGAACAGAGTGAACAATCTGACTTTGAAGGATTTGAAGGGGGTTATGGGTGATGAAGAAGTCTCTTGGTGTCTCCTTCCTAAAATGAACAAAGAGCTCCTTTGCTTAGCTTTTCAGTTAGCGCAATGCTATTACAGCACCAGTACCCCGGGTTCAGTTACTGCTGCCATCTATTAGGAGTTTGTACCTTCTCCCTGTGTGTGAGTGGGTTTCCCCAGGTGCTCAGGTTTCCTCCAACCCTCCAAGAACATACAGTGGTTTGTAGGCTAATTGGTGAATTTTTAGTTGTTATATATATTTTTGACTTTAACATGTTGTCCAGTTTTTTAACTTGTTATTTAAGATGTGATATGACAGTTTTAAATTCAAGTGATTAAAAAACAATTTAATTTAGAACCAGTGGCCACTCAATTTAGTTCACTTTTATATTCATAGTGCAACAAAAAATTCTTGTATACTTTGCACACACATATTACATGCAGTTTGTAAAGCAAAATGCATAAAATGGACGCGTGATATGCATAAAAGTACAGCATGTATTAAAAAGTGCTGCAATTACTACATGGTCAAACCAAAATGCATACAAATAACTTTGATAGAATCTGGAATGTACACTTTAATTACATGTCAAATGTTTAATTACAAATTTAAAACTGTGGAGCACAGGGGCAAATAAAGGAAAAAAGTGTCTTTGTCCTAAATAATATGGAGGGCACTGTATATAAGCATCTAAATTAGGAGCAGGAGTCCATTCAGCCACTAGAGCCTGCTCCAAGCATTCAATTAAATCATGACTGATCTGATTGGAACAACATTTGCATTCCCATCTGCTCATGATGGCCTTAACTTCTCTGCTTATCTAGGATCTATCTCCATTTTTTTTTGATGGGAGTTTCAAAGGCATGACCCTATGTGAGAAAAAAATCACCTCTGTCTTAAACGAACGTGCAGCAATTTTTAAATAATGATCTTAGCTTTAGATTTTCCCACAGGAGCAAACAACTTCTCCACATTCATACTGTTGGCCTATTACGACCTTATTTGTTTCATTAATTGCCTCACATTAATTTTATTTGAATAAATTTACTTTCTAAATATCTCCCTTGAAGTTATTAATCAGCTGTCTTGCCAAAGTGTCAGGTCACTTGTCTGAGTGCTACTGGTACCATGCCACATGGTCAGGTGGTCAGCGACTAAACTGGCTGCCCCACCTGCAGGATGAAAAATAAGACCTGCCAAAGGGCGGGAAAACCCTCTCGTTAACGGCCATCTGGCAAACACATACCGTGAAACACGGAAAGAGCATCCCTTGCATCAAAGCTTGGTCTGGCCATTCACTGCAAAAGAATTTCCCCCACCGTCTTCGTCCTCACCATGCCACTGGATCTGAGAGGGGATGTTGAGAATATGTAGGTCTGGACCTGTACAACCCCATCTCATCTAAATCCATTCACACACACACTGTTCCTTTCTGAGGAATGGGGTATCCACAAACTGACTGAAAGGAACAGCATAGGATGGATAGCCAGAAGAAGAAGAGCACCAAAATATTATGAATTTATTGACATATTAAATTGACCATATTTTCTGAATCTGATCCAATGTATGATTTTTCATTCTGTCAGGTTTTTTTTTAACATTTCTGCTTAGTTTGGAACCAGGCACCTGTCAGTGTTGGATGAAGATGATCACTTCACTCAGAACCCAGTGCCCAATTATATTGACATCAATAAAGTTGCAGGGTGAACTCTTGACCACACCTTGACAAAGGGCTCAAGCTCAAAACATCAATCACGTACCTTTATCTTTGCTACATAAAGTGCTCTGTTGACCTGCTGAGTTTCTCCAGCATCGGGTTTTGACTTCAACCGTCTGCAGACTTTCATGTTTTCCTCTTGACCAC
Source organism: Narcine bancroftii (assembly GCF_036971445.1). Taxonomy (NCBI): domain Eukaryota; kingdom Metazoa; phylum Chordata; class Chondrichthyes; order Torpediniformes; family Narcinidae; genus Narcine; species Narcine bancroftii. Next base: position 27,662,934 of record NC_091474.1, read on the forward strand.
AGGAGGGCAATACCAGTCTCTCAGTTTGTTCTTTTATTTCCCCCCAACAACCCCAACCAACTCACACGCGTGCGCACACCCACACAAACCCAGACGTAGACACAGACACACATACTGACAGGCACACACAGATACACATGCATGCACACACATACACACATGCAGATACACACATACACACAAACACAATACACGTACACACACACACACACACACACACACACACACACACACAGGTACAGACATATACATGAGTGTGCACACATAGAACACACGCACATGCACACAGACACACACAGGTACAGACATACACATGCACATGCACACACAGACAGACACCCACAAACACACACACACAGATACACACACATACAGACACACAGAAATACGCACACATAGATACACACACAGATACAAATACAAGCAAACACACACGTGTTCACTCACACATGCACATGCATGCTCGTGCGCGCACACACACACACACACACAAACACACAAGTCCAGATATACACACACACACAGACATACAAACACACTCTCCCTCTCACACACACACACACACACACACACACACACACACACAGGTACAGACATATACATGAGTGTGCACACATAGAACACACGCACATGCACACAGACACACACAGGTACAGACATACACATGCACATGCACACACAGACAGACACCCACAAACACACACACACAGATACACACACATACAGACACACAGAAATACGCACACATAGATACACACACAGATACAAATACAAGCAAACACACACGTGTTCACTCACACATGCACATGCATGCTCGTGCGCGCACACACACACACACACACAAACACACAAGTCCAGATATACACACACACACAGACATACAAACACACTCTCCCTCTCACACACACACACACACACACACACACACACACAGACTCAGTTGACCATTACTGAATCCCTGTTGACCACCAAGTACCTATTTTCATCAATCTTTCATTATTCTCCTCATATGTCCATCAACTCTCCCAAAATTCTTTAGGAACATTTTGTGGTCCACGAAGCTACATATCTGAAGATCTTTATTATCAGGAGCTGGGAGCAGGATGAGTGTGTGGTCCCTCAGTTTTCTCTTCTGAAAGTCCATAATCATGTCCTTAGACTCACAATGTTGTGGGTAAGATTGTTGTTCCGGATCTCTACAATCTGTATAATTTTATGTAGTTCTCTTCAGTAACTCTCAGCCTCGTGTATTCCCTTAAGAATAACCCCAACCTATACAATCAACACTTTATACCTACAGCCTTCCATTCTAAGCAACTTCAATGGATCTTTTGCGGTGCCATATCCAGGGATAAATACAAAGAAAGATGTCCATCAAGTTTGAGGAAATTGCGAACTGGGATCTTTTGCACCGATGTGGTGAAAGCACTCAGCAGCAGGGCATCAAAGACAGCTTTGATCATGGTAGCTCTGTCAAAAACATTGTCATAAAAATCTTGTCAGCCTCCTTTCTAGAGCCAGTCTTGTGAACTGAGCAAGTCTGTGCCATGACAAGGAGAGGTAGCAACCACTACACTGGCTGCCCTCCTACTGCAGGGGGAAACCATTGTACCTGCAAATAGGCAACCTGGGAGGCTGGCCTCACCTGCCGACTGTCAATCACCAGCCCCTTATAAAGACTCGATCTGGCCCCTTTGGGGAAGTCAGACATGTGGATCAACAAAAATACTAAGATTGGTTCCAACATCTGGTTGAGCAAGTGCACCTCCTCCATTCAAACCCAAATTACACCTACATCAGGTACCCCAATGGACATGAGGACACCATCTCGACCAGAGACCTGTCCCAGCCCTCTCACCCCAGGCACTTCTGGCCCATCCAGGATACCCCGGGAGTCAACACTCTCTCTCTGCCTCCCTGCATATCCGCCTCACACCTACACCTCATCTCTGCCAGACACCATCCTGCCCACACCACCGGCCACCCTGGCCACCCCAGACCCAGCTGCCCTATCCCTTCTGACCATTGACCAGGATCCTGTCTTGCAATGGTCCCAGAGGCACAGACGACCGCTGGACTGCCTGAACTCATAGATACTACCCGGTACCAAGGACATAGCACCCTCCCCCACCAGAGGACACATTTTAAGAAGGGAGTGAATGTGGTGATACAACCACTATACTGGCCATACTCCTACCAGCCTTCTGCAGGGGACAACCACTGTACCTGCAGATAGGCAATCTGGGAGACTGGCCCCATCTGCCAGTTGTCAATCACCAGCCTGTATAAAGATTTGAGCCAGCCCCTTCAGTCAGACACATGGAGCCAGCAAAGATACTAAGACTGGTGTGGAAGTTTAAGCTAATTAAAGCCTGTTGTACAGTCTGTGGACTTTGCGTCTGAATCATGAGCACAGCAGCGCTCACAAAAGGGTAGTAGGAGCATTGAAATGCAGAGTTTGATGGTGGAGCTGCAGCATAGGGAGAGGCCATTAACTGCGCATTTCTCTGGAAAAGCAATCACTATTCGAAGCTGAAAGGCACTGTGTTTGCCAAGTAATTTCTGACCTGTAGTCCCTTCCCCCAATGTCTGAGCAGAATCTGGACAGAATCTTTGTGGAATTTTTACCTCTTTCAGCTGGCATCTGAATAGCGTTGGTCAGTGCCAGGCCTCCAGGCATTGAATAATTACTCGTTCTGTGGCTTTGGCTTCTGCCTGCTGGACTTAAATTGAAAACACATCCAGTACTTGACCCTGCAGAAAAGTGCAAGTGAAGCCATGATCTTACTAAGGACAGTGCGGCTTATGGAGCCATGTGGGATTTTCCTCCTTCTACTTTCAATGTTATTTATACTCATATTTCTATTATGCCTATAGATCAATAAAAAATGGTCCAGGACACATCTTAGAGCTAGAAATGTCACACATTGGCTTGGCCACTGAGTGTTAAAAAATGTTGTAAAGGTGAGAGGTGGATATATTTAATTCCAGATCTCAAGACCTTGGCAATTGAAGGTGTAGAATATAATTTGTAGAATGCATGGACACTTAGAAGTGGAGAAATGCAGAGACCCTGGAGGATATCACATATAGAGGGGATACAGAGACTCAGGAGTTGGTGGTCCTGCCTTACAGTTCCAGAGACCCAGGTTCAGTCCTGACCTCTATACTTGTCTGCATGTGCTTCCAACGGTACTCCAGTTTCTACCCAAATCCACAAGACATGCTAGGCTACAGTAAGTAAGAGTCAAAAGCAGGTAAAGCTTTATGGGATGTGAGAGAGAATAATTTGCAGGGTATCAGGGAATGGGGCTAATGGGATTGTTTTGCTCAAAACCACCATAGACACAAGGGGACAGATGGTGTCTTTTTTGTTAATGGTGGGATTTTAAAAGCAAAGTGTTGAATTTTAAATTCAAATCTTTTCAGCAAAAGCCAATGGTTAATAAAAGCAGTGAATAACTGGAAGAACAATAAATTAGGAAACATTAGATAAAGGTCATTAGACCCATAGAACCATAAAACATTACAGCACAGAAACAGGCCCTGACTTCAGCCCTTCTGGTCTGTGCCTGTTACAGAGTTCTGTGTTGTGTATTGGCCGATGTGTTGTGTGGTTTTATGTTAAAAAATGACAGTTTGCCTTCGAGAGCCAAGGTGAAGGTGGACTGCTGAGAGAGTGGGAGACAAACTGAGCATGTGCAGAAAATGATCTAAAAATTTCTGGACTTGGATGGTGCTGTGGCGTGGAAGAAGGCCCAGAGCATGAGTCATGGTCTGGAGGACAGTTTAGAATATTGGGATTTCAAAAAGGATGAACATTCCGAAGGCAGCCAGAAGGATCCAGACCAAGCAACACAAGACAACTTTGAATTTTGTGCTCTCTCTCTCTCTCAAAGATCTTTTGGCTTCAGTTTACCAAACAAACTGAATTTTGTTTATGACCTTTGCTTCGGTTGAGATCGAAGTTTTGTGAGTCTTATGTATTTTGTGTCTAAGTTTTTCTGTGGGCTGGTTGGAAATATAACTTAGACTTTAATTACATATGTTATATTTAGGCTGGGGGATTTATTAGTTTTACACTGTTATAGAAATTTGCATAGTAACCAGTGGGCATTGTTATAAAAGGGGGGGATTTTGAATTAAAGTTTTAAAGTGAATTTTTTGTTAATAAAGTAATTGTACATCTTTACCGCTGTGTGATAGGCCTTCTTGTGGTTGCTGGTTTGATCTTGTAACAGTGCCAAACTATTTTTCTGCCTAGTCCCACTGACCTGCACTTAGTCCATCACCCTCCATATCTCTCCCATCCATGTACCTGTCCAAATTCTTCTTAAATGTTAAAATTGAGCCCACATTCACTACTTTAGCTGACAGGTCGTACCACACTCCTATTACTCTTTGTGTGAAGAAGTTTCCCATAATGTTCCCCATAAATCTTTCACCTTTCACCCTTAACTCATGCTCTTTGGTTTGTATATCACCTACCCTCAGTGGAAAAGCCTACCTACATTTATTCTGTCTATCTCTCTCATAATTTTAAATACCTTTATCAAATCTCCCCTCATTCTTCTACATTCCAGGGAAAAAAAGTCCTAACCTGTTTAACATTTCCCTGTAACTCACTGAACTGAAATATAAATTTGTTTTTCTCTCCACTATTGTTGCCTGACCTGCTGGCATTTTCACTATTAATTCAGATTTCCAGTATTAGCTGTTTTCTACAAATTCATAATGGTCAGTAGTGCAGTGATGACATAATCCCATTCTGATCTTTGTTATAGCTTACCAGGAAGGCAGAAGAAAAAATTGAAGGGGTTTGTGCAATACATAGATGTACTGAGAAACTGAGCAGATCACACAGAATCCATAGGTCAAAGGGCTCAGGCCTGAAACGTCGGTTACCTTTAACTTCCTGTAGATGCTGCGTGACCTGCTGAGAGTCACCTGCACACTCGTGTATTGCTCTTGACCCCAGCATTTGCAGATTTTCTTGTTTAACTGAAAGAGTTTATAAACACTTTATGGAAACAATACAACATTTCCCTTGGGGAGCATTCCTTGGGATTTTCTGTCCTATAACAGATCAAAGCAGAAATTGAGAACCTTCTGCATCAGGAACACACAGAAGTCCAGTGTCAACGTGGACACAGTGGACCTCCTCACGCTATCCACTGGAAGAGCACAGTTTCCTCATAACCCACAAAACCAGAGCAGAAGGAAGGCATCTACAAATCTACAAATCGTTATTGAATGAAGATCTACTGGGACCTGAAGAGGGTGCACAAAATCAGTGAACCGGTGCGGACTCGAAAGGCCAACATGCCCTGTTTCCGCTCCATAAATGGTTATATGGTTATATGGTTAAGGTAAGCAGAATCTTGCAGGCTCTAAGGTTATGGGGATCAGAATGGAAGTGGAAGTAGACTTAGCAAAACTAAGGGACTGTGAACTTCAGGATGAAATCAGGGAGAACAAGAAGCAGTCCTCATCAAGGGTTCAGCATTGCAAAGTGTTAAGAACTTCAAAATCCTGGGTGTCAACATCTCTGAAAATCTATCCAGTGGCATCTATGTCAATGCAATCATGAAGAAGGCTGGCCAGAGACTCTAATTCATGAGGAGTTTGAGGAGATTTGGTATGTCGCTAAAGACTCTTGTAAATTTCGGTAGGTGTACTGTGGAGAACATTCTCACTGGTTACATCATTGCTGGTATGGAGGTGCCAATACACAGGACAGGAAAAGACAACAGAGAATTGTGAACTTGGCCAGCACCATCATGGGCATCAGGCTTCACTCCATCGAGGACATCGACAAGAGAAGGTGTCTTAAGAAAGCAGCCTCTATCCTCAAGGACCCTCCCCACCCAGGCCATGCCCTCTTCTCTTTGTTACCATCAGGAAAAATGCTTCAGTTTCTAGGAACTGAAAGATGATGATGAATACCCAGCAGCACAAAAACAGTTTCTTCCCCTCCCCCATCAGATTTCTGAATGGACAATTATCCACAGACCCTACCTCACTTTGACTTCTTTTGTACTAATTTATTTAATGTTTAAATAAATGGGGTGGCACTGTTAGCGTATCAGTTAGCGCAACACCGTTACTGCACCAGCGATTGAGATCGGGGTTAGAATCCTATGCTGTCGAGAAGGAGTTTGTACAGGGGCTTTGGTTTCCTCCCACTTTTTGAAGCAGGTCAATTGGGTGGCATAGGCTCATGGGCTAAAATGACCTGTTGCTGTGCTGTATGTCTTTAATTTAAATTTAAATGTAATTTCTAGCAATATTTGCACTTGGAACGCTGCTGCAAAATAATGAATTTTATGACATGTTCATGATAACAAATTCTGATTCTGATTCTGAGACTGACCAGGACTGTATTAAAATAGTCGAGGTTTAGAACAATAAAGGGCACTGACAAGGGTTTCAGTGGCAGATGAGGTAAATAAGAGCAAGATGGAAAACAATAACACTTTCCCACTCCAGCCAGTCTTCATGTGCAAGGCCACTAAGTTTATGTGAAAATGGAGATTCTTTAACATGTTTTATGAGAAATATTTAGTTAAATCACCATAAACAAAATTCCATCAGATTTCATGGCTAAATTTTTGAAATACCCACAACAAATAATGACATTTTCAGAACCGGGGCTGTGATCAAAATAGTTTCTATGCGTGCAATATCCATTTTTGTTGCTAAGTGTAGAATGATATCATCAGAAATTATTTACTGTAATGTAATATTGGGTCCATGAGCACCAATGTCAGCAGCAGATTTTAATTTCCTTTTAAACAGAACAAGATTAAAAGTGGGCTGGAACTCATCACTTTTGGCCAAACTTTTTCTGAGTTGCTATGAGATGTGCGCTCAAGAAGATGACAATTGCTGGACTTTTATCAGACATTTTATTGTAGTTTTTTTTAATTTTTAAAAATTTCATTTACGACACAGTCGAAGCCAATTCCGTTGGTTACCTTTTACTTCCTCCAGACACTGTGTGACCTGCTGAGTTTCACCAGCACATTTGTGTATTGCATTTGGCCCCGGCTTTTGCAGATTTCCTTGATTATCTGAAAGCGTTTGTCAAAGCATTCTGGACACAATGCAACATTCCCCTTAGGGAACATTTCTTGGGAATCTTTGGTCTATAACAGCAAAAACTGAGAAACTTGAATACATGCTTCAGGAGCACACAAGCAACCAGTGTCAAAGAGGACATAGCGGACCTCCACAAGCTATCCACTGGAAGTGTGCAGTTCCCACAACAGGCACCCACGCCACTGAATTACACCCAAATAGCCTTCAACAATGTCTGTTTTGGAGGGTGGGAGGAAACTGGAGCACCCATAGGAAACACACGCAGATCATGGAGAGAACATACAATCTCTTTACAGACAGCGCCGGATTCAAACCCTTGTTGCTGGCACTGTAATAACGTTGCACTAATCTCTACACCAACCATGCCACCCCCTGTGTGCTGACTAGCCAAAGGAACTCAATAGTGGTGTTTGAAATGTCACTCTCACTGGCTTGAAATGTGATTTTGTTTTTGCCTCAATTATACTCTGTCCACTCTTCTCATGATCTGGCCAACTCAAGCCCAATCATGTTCTGGATCCTCTGCTTCAGTATCAGGAATAAAAGCTGCTACGCATTGTGATGGTATTCTCAAAGTTTAAAGCTCAGATTTATTGTCAGAGTACATACATGACATCACATACAATCCTGAGATTCTTTTTCCTACGGGCTAGGCAGAATTTCTATTTCATCAGTAGTTCAAAATAAAGCTATTTTTAAGAAAAGGTACGTGTACAAAAGAGAAAAATGAAAACAAAGAAGGAAGTGCAAGCAAACTGACTGCAATACCGAAAAAAATATTCAGCAATAAATAATGTGCCAAGTAGAAGTCCTCAAATGAGTCTCTGATTGAGTTTGTCATTGAGGAGTCTGATGGTGGAGGGGGAGCAGCTGTTCCTGAACCTAGTGGGGCAAGTCTTGTGGCACCTCTACCTCTTTCCTGATAGTAGCAGCAAGAGCATGTGCTGGGTGGTGTGGATCCTTGATGATTGCTGCTGCTCTCCGACGGCAGCATTCCCTGTCGATTTTCTCGATGATGAGGAGAGTTTTGCCTGTGATGTACTGGGCTGTGTCCACTACCTTTTGCAGGATTTTGTGCTCAGAGGTATTAGTATCCCTATACCAAGCTGTGATGCAGCCAGTCAGCACACTTTCCACTGCACATCTGTAGAAATTTGCCAAGGTTTCACTGTAGCTCAATATAAAATTTGTCACATTATATCTCATTGTCAGCCCTTTTTTAAAGACTTGTTTTCTTTAAAGCTTCTTTTATTGTTTCTCAGCTGTAACATTTGACTGAATAATACTGCAACAAATGTTTCCTGAATACTGTATCATATTGCTTCATAAAGCGCTTAGAAAAACACAACTTTGGACTTCAGTGAGCCATGTAATGAGAAAATAAATGACAATTCTTCACCAATATGCTCTGTTGTAATACAGAACACAGAAAACTACAGCACAGAATACAGGCCATTCGGCCCTTCTAGTCTGTACCGAAACATCATTCCTCTAGTCCCACTGACCTGCATCCATTCCATAATCCTCCAGACAGAACTTAACATTTTTCATCACCCAGTTGAGTGGTTGTCTGTAAGCTTTAAGAAGTGTTTTTGCTATAAGCAATATGTACTCTGAAGGAAACTGATTGGCCACAAGAGAATCAAAATCAAAATTTACTGTCATGAACAAGTCACAAAATTTGTTGTTTTGTGGCATCCCAGTGCAAACATTCCTATAAACCACCTTACAAAAATAAATAAAAATATTGCATGAAAATCAAAGTAAGGCAGTGTCTTTGGTTCATTGATCATTCAGGAATCTTATGACAGCAGAAAGAAGCTGTCCTTTTGCCACTTAGTGCTCATCTTCAGGCTCCTGTATCTTTTTCCCAATGTTAACAGATTGAAGAAAGCACACCCTGGGTGATGGGGATCCTTGAAGATAGCGGTTGCTTTCTTAAGACACTGTCTCTTGTAGATGTCCTCCATGGAGTGAAGTCTGGTGCCTGTGTTGTCATTGACTGAGTTAACAACTCTCTGGAGCTTTTTCTTGTCCTGAGAGTTGGCGCCTCTGTACCAGACAGTGATGCAACCAGCCAGAATGCTCCCCATGTTACATCTGAAGAAGTTTTCAAGAGTCTTTGGTGACATACCAAATCTCCTCAAACAACTCACAAAGTAAAGCCACTGACATGACATGAAGGCTCCAGGACAGATCCTTGTAGATGTTGACACATAAGAATTTTAATTTCTTGATCCTCTCCATTACTGAGCCCTCGATGAGGACTGGTTTGTGTTTCCCTGACTTCCTCCTGAAGTCCTCAATCATCTCCTTGGTTTTGCTAACATGAAGTGCAAAGTTGTTGGTGTAACACCACTCAACAAGTGGATCAATCTCCCTCCCTTCTGCCGACAACTGTGGTGACATTGGCATATTTGTAGATAACTTTGGAATTGTGCCTGGCCACACAGTCATGGGCGTACTGTATAATGAGTAGAGCAATGGATAAGCATGCATCCTTGAAGTGACCTTGTGCTGATAATCAGTGAGGAGCAGATGTTGTTTCCAATTCTCACTGACTCTGGCCTTCCTTGAGGAAGTCAAGGATTCAGTTGCAGAAGGGGGTCCAGAGGCCCAGGGTTTGAAGCTTATTGACCAGCACTGAGGAATAATGGTGCTGAAGGATGAGCTGTAGTCAATGAAGAGCGGCTGTATGTATGTTGCTGTTTTCGAGATGATCCAGAGTTGAGTGGAGAGCCAGTGATATTGCATCTGCTGTGGAGTGATTGTGACGATAGGCAAATTGCAGTGGGTCCAGACCTCTGCTTAGGCATGTGTTAATTCTGGCCATACCATCATCACAGTAGGTGTTACTAGGCAATGGTCATTGAGGCAGTTCACTCTGCCCTTCTCTTCTTGAGCATCAGGATGATTGAAGCCCTTTTGAACCAGATGGGAACTCTGCTTCAACATCCACCTCTGCAAAATCATCTTTGTTAGCTTGGCTCTACAATTCCAACAAATCTTATATTTCTCAATGAATGCTTCAAGATCTTTGACAGTCATAAAACTTTAGTGGCTGGATAGTTGAAATAAGTGAAGTTAGAAAGCACATGTGAAATCTCTTGCCTTTGCCTTCAAGCTCACAGTAGCGGAACGTTCAGAATGATATTCCTCTAGAACAACCATTTCTCAACCACTTTTTGGCCATACTCTGCTCTAAGTTTATGGGCCCACTTCCTCCCCTGTGAAGCAGTCAGTTTTTGGTTTCTTCTGTACTTCTTTTCTACCGACTACATAAAAAGCATAAAAATATTTATGTAACGTGTCGTTACTTTTATTTAAATATTCTGTGACCCTAGTGGGTTGGGGGGGGGGGGGAGGCAGTAGTAGTGCCCCCATTGAGAATGGCTGGTATAGAATGTGTCTTCTCAATACTTTAGGAGTAATGACTCTGTATTTGACACATTCTTGATCTGTGAACTGCTTGTAATCCAGACAAGGCTGTTGAAAACAGGCTGTGGAACAAAAAGAGAAAATTGATACTATCATCTATGCCAGATCCTCCACCCCATGCAAAAGTGCAAGTATTTCAGGCAGCGAGGAAGAGATTGTGCTTGCATTATAAGACTTTTCATACCAGGATCTTAAGGCAAATCAGAGCTGCAGAGGTGAGATGGAGGGAGATATTGGAGATTTAGTGAACTTGTCAATTACTTATCACATATCATAGAAGTCTAAGCTGGCTCTCAGAGGATTCACATCAATCCCAGTTACCCACTTGTTTCCCTATAATCTATTCTGTCATATTCTTGTCAATTCCACCCTAACTCTCCTACCACTTGCCTGCATTTGGACTTATTCATCATCCATTACTCTATGACAATTGTCAAATCAAGTCAAGTTTATTGTCATTTGATTGAACCTGACAATACCGTGTTCTCCAGTCCTCAGTGCAAAACATACAGACTCACAACCAGACATAACTCACATACAAATACTACATATGCAGGACAAGTATTCAAATGTATAAATAAATAATATTGTTTCATGAATATGAGAGTCTTGGATAATTGGTGTGAGCTATTCCTTTGGTCATTCAGCATCAGCGTTCTCACTGCCCGTGGGAAGAAGCTCTTCCTCAGCCTGGTGGTGCTGGCTCTGATACTCCTGTATCTCTTCCCCGACAGAAGCAGTAGCAAGATGGTGTGTGCATGGTGGAAGGGGTCCTCAATGATTTCACTCTTCAGACAACAATCCCGATAGATTATGTCAATGGTTGGGAGTGGAAGGAGACTCCAAAGATCCTCTCTGCCCTCTTAGGTTCCTGCAACAACTATACCCCACTGTGATGCAGCTATAGAAGGTTGACATAATGGTGGCAGGAAGTCTTGCCCACTTCAGTCTTCTCAGGAGTGCAATTGCTGTTGTGCCTTCCTGACAAGTGAGGAGATGTTGAGCGTCCACAATAGGTCACGAGTTAAGTGAACTATAAGGAACTTGGTGTTCTCCACTCTCTCTTCTCTCTACCACAGAGTTGTTGATGTGCAGTGGAGGGTAGTCATTCCTGGTCCTTCTGAAGTCCACGATCATTTCCTTTGTCTTGCCCATGTTCAGACTCCAGTTGTTAACTCTCACACCATTTCACAAGATTTTCTCTTCTCTGCAGATAGACTCATCATTGTTGCTGATGAGGCCAACTACTGTTGTGCCATCTGCAAGCTTGATAACACTGTTGGAGCTGGATTTGGCAATGCATTTACAGGTCAGGAGTGTAAACAGGAGTAGGCTGAGCACACATCCTTGATGTGCACAAGTGCTCAGCGTGACGGTGCTTGACCTTCTTCTACCAACCCAGACACACTGTGGTCTTTCCATTAAGAAGCCCAGAATCCAATTTATAGCCAGTTAACCTACCAACCAGTACAGCTTGGGATGTGGCAGAACACTGTGCACTTAGGAAAATGCCCATGCAGTCACATGGGGAGCATGAAAACTCCACACAGACAGCACCTAAGATTTGGAGCAAACCTGAGTCTCTGAAGCTGTGAGGTAGTAGCACCACCTGCTGCATGACTGTGGTATCCTCATCTTGTGAATTATTTCTTCAATATCTACACAAACCACCACTGCTGAGTGTATGGTGCCCAGAAAGAGCACAATGAAGATGGCGGCTAGATCAGTGTTTCTGAAGTAGTCAAGAGGAGTTAACCTGTTTATTGCTGATGGGAAGAGTGATAAAGCCAGGGTTGGATAATACTCCTCTAGTACCTGGGGAATCTACATGCTCTTTGCAAGTAGCATGAGCATCAGATGGTTTAGCAAAATGGGTTAAATCCATAAAGTGAAAAATGTTAAAATATATTCTGTAAATCTTTTACTTTGTTAATAAAACAGGAACCAGTATAGTGTGCATAATAATGGTTGCGCTAAATCAGCTATTCTCAATCTTTTTTTGCTATGGCCTCCTTGAGACCCTGCTCAAAGTTTATGGCCCCCTTCCCTGTGAAGTAGTCAGGTTTAGTTGTTCTTTTCCATACTTCTCTCCTATCGACTACATTAAAAATATTTAATGATCTCAGTTTGTGGGCCCCCTTAAATGTGCTGTTGGTTCCAGAGGGGCTGTCTGGCCCCCTTTGAGAATGGCTGCGCTAAATTACAGTATCTGCAGTCTCTTGTGTTCTTGTAATACGTTAGATATCACAGACAACATACGCCACACAAACAACTGCTTTTCACTAACTGCATATATGTACCAACACATTATTAAATACATTAATTAGTCATTGATACACACTACACTGGTTCAACGAGGTTGATAATGAGGTTCAATGTCAACTTTTGTTTAATTGTGTTCTTATGAAACATCGTGAGACATTTCACTAAGTTGAAGGCATTGTGTCTAAAGGGAAGTAATCACTTTGTTGTGCTACCCCGAGAGAAATGGAACCCTTTGTTAATCATGACCATCTTCCACAGTTGGTTAGATGTGGTAAGTTATTCTATAATGACAGTTGGAACTAGCTGCTTTGGCATCTGCAGCCTGAGGCTCCAATAATTATAGTGTCCATTCGTGCTTGCGGTTTATTCTTCCTGGCACTTGGATCTTGAAAAGACAAGGGAGAACTGTGTTTCATGAGTTTTCGACTTTGGAAGAGTAACCACTGAAGGTTTTTGAGGATGGAAGCATGGACCATTAGCTGAGAAACATCGCTGGAAGAGAAAGTGGCTGCAGGGACTGCATATTCCCAGCAATATCACAAAAGATGCTACAGAGAAGCAATGACAGATGAACAGAACATTTCAAATACTTTGATGCAGAGTTTATAAGAAATGAAAAAATAGAAATCCAATGTGCATCAGACCTGGGAGATGATGGGTTTGAGATTCACTTAATCCAGCTAACTCTTTGGTACAGTTCTCCAGTTTGGTCTTGATGAAGGCAACAGCTTATAATGTTAATTAAAGTTCTATGCTGAGGTTTGATTCTTTTTTTTTTTTTTTTTTTTAACTTGTTGTTATTTTATTACAGAATTTTAATATTAATTCTCGATATTTGACATTGATTCTCAGTGAGAGCTCTACTCTCAACGATATCTCAACCTTTATTTGCTCTATAATCATTTTATGATGGAGCAGGAAATGAACACACATTGCTAAACATAATATTGATTTACATAATACACTGTTAACAAATAATTGATAGGAACAGTTTAACCATCTACCAGGTTTAACATGTAATGAATCAAGTATTTTGCAAAACTTCAAAACCTGAAATTTCTTGGACAAATAGGAAGGAATTTTGTTCAATTAATTTGATGGAGAATGAAGCAGTAATTTAACCAAAACATTCAAGGCTAGTCTTGGCTTGTTCCATTTCATGCAAGAAGTTATAGAATTGTGGCAAAGTCAACTCCATGTAAATAATTTCAGTTTTGTTTCCCTTCTTGATCACCAACTTTAACTGCAAAAATATACTACCAACTTTTTGAAGCTCACTGCTGCCTGCAGTCACTCCAAATTTCCATTCCATATCTACCAACTGGTTGACTGTCATTGTTTGTTCTAGTGCCAGTCTTGACAGTACTGTAGAATGCAATTTCCACTGATCTGCAAAGCATCCAGCCTTCTCCTCACCTAGTCCAAGAGTAATGAAATCAGCTTTGATGTGATCAGCTGTCAAATTTCTTTTCAAGGCACCATAAGGAACCAACAGGACATTTTTCAGAATGTTCTTCAATGGGCCTGAACTCATTCCATTTTTTGAGGCAAACTCACTTAGCTCATTTAGTAATCGTACTGACTCTGTGGGTTCTGTTACAAAGTGGAAAATTATTTCTGTCAATGCTGAAAATTGCTGGTTGGAGAGTTTATTAAGTGCCTGGATATCGCTGGACAAAGCGTCCGACACCGTCTCTCCACTGAAGTGCAACTTGTGCATCTTCTCCCCACCGCCTCCTCTCTCTCTCCGTCCCGTCCCTTCCGCCAAGACCGAACGAGAGCCTGAGGTTTGATTCTTCATGATATCTGGGCTGGCTCAGTGGATTTCATCAGTTCTTCTGAATATCTCTTGTGTGGCATCTTATCAAAGGATTTCTGCAAGTCCAACTAAACATCTATGATTTGTTCTTATTACAACCTCAGAAAACTGTAATAGATTTCTCAAACTCAGTTTCCCTTTCATAAATCATTGTCAATTGCCAAGTCATATTATTTTTTTCTCAGTGGCTTGTATCACTTCTAATGTGGCTGCTCTGTGCTATTTAATGGAAGTATCCAACAGTCCCAGAGCTCGCATCACTGCAATCCCCTCTCACTCAGTAGGGAAGGGGCACTGATGTAATAGGAAGGCCCCTCATCTCTCAGCTCCCTTTCATCAGACTCCTTTAAACTGGTGACAATTTGCTGTTTCTTCACTATCCCTGAGTCTAGTGGCTTGGCTAGAAATGGATGGGTCATTCATTCTTATAGCAGAGGTCAATTTTATTTTTTCCATATTATAGAAAAATTTACACTTCTGTCATAACTTTCCTTTTGCTTCTCTCTTCAATTGTTAGGGGCACCAGGCTCATGGTGACTTACAGCAGACAAAAGTTAAAGTATTCTGCATTATTATGTGACAACAAAAGGAACCTTGAACCTTAAAACAATTTACAGCCAGCGAGATTCTTTCAGAAGTTTAACGCTGTTGGGTGTACTGCTGAAAACATGTCTGCCAATTTGCGTGACAATATGCCCACAGTGTTCTTGTTGAAGATTCAGAAACAAAGAGATTCCACAATCTTTTTCACACCAGATCCTGTGGGATCTTTCATTACATCTGAGTAGACAATGTGACCTTTCACCTAATGGAAGGAAGTTGTGAGCAGATCAAAGTGGCAGTTCCCACTGAGAATAACAAATGTGAGAGCCAATTGCCAAACTGCTTGCAAGTTGATACCTTAACCTGAATCCTTCAGAATTGCACTGGAGTGCATCAACATAGCAAACTTATCATTTACTTTGTTATATTCAATATTAGCAATAAATAAAGTTTTATTATTTTGCATAATGTTATCCACATGGAAAGCTGAAGAAACCTGTAAAAATTTGGTGAACCCAAAACACCAGTAGCATGCGACTACTTGACACTCGACTGTGCTGGGTGCCAAGTGTGTGTGGAGAACAACTCAAATGTTGCTATTTATTGTGCTTTGATGGTGTTATAAGTTTTCTTTTTTGGAACATGTTGTTGTTTGGTGCGCTGATAGTCAAAAGGTCTTATGCAAGTAACTTAGTATCAAATAGTTTTAAATTTAAAATTTAGACTTACAACATGGTAACAGGCCCTTCCAGCTCATGAGCCCATGCTGCCCAATTGCACCCAATTGATCTACAACCCCTGCACATTTTGAAGGGTGGAAGAAACTGGAGCACCCGGAGGAAACCCACCCAGACATGGGGACTGAAAAGCAAGACATCACTCTCAGTCCTGGTCCTCACCCTGGTCACTGTCCAAACCAGAATTCACAATTCAGGGTAATGAGCCTTTGATAGAAAGTATCACCAGCATTTCTGTTTTTATTTCTTGGACGTAGAATTTGAGGTGAATTTGAAATCAGCATTAATAGTATTGACTCGAAGAACAGGCTGAAGTGGTTGAACAAATTACTCCAGCTCTTATTTCTAATTTCGGCTTAAGTTAAAGAAAAAAGTGCAAACTCCACTCCTGAGATGCGGACACAACTACAGGCTGACATGCCAGTGCTTCACTGAGGGACTTGCACCCGTTAGATGTACAATACTTTGGAAGACACATTTAATGAAATACTGCCTTCTCAGGTAGATTTTCAAAGATCCCAGATTTCCTCATGACAGGAGAATTATTTGTTCCATCAAGTCCAGGCCAGCAGCAAGCAAATCCATCTGTCCCGTTGTGGACTTCAGGAGGAGAAAATCAGGTGAGCACAAACCAGTCCTCATTGAGGGGTCAGCAGAGGAAAGGGTTAAGAACTTCAAATTCCTGGGTGTCAACATCTCTGAAGTTCTATCCTGGAATCTTCTTGTCCATCCAATCACCAAGAAGTTTGCGGAGATTTGGTATGTCACCAAAGACTCTTACAAATTTCTACAGGTGTACAGTGGAGTGCCTTTTCACTGGTTGAACATTGTCTGGTATGGAGATGCCAATTCACAGGACAAGATTACAGAGAGTTGTAAACCATCATGGGAATCAGTCTTCACTTCATTAAGGACATCTGTAGTGTCTCAAGAAAACAGCCTCTATAATCAAGGACTCTCACCACCCAGGCCATGCCATTTTCTCACTG
Organism: Narcine bancroftii; assembly: GCF_036971445.1. NCBI lineage: Eukaryota > Metazoa > Chordata > Chondrichthyes > Torpediniformes > Narcinidae > Narcine > Narcine bancroftii. The sequence goes on from NC_091474.1 coordinate 27,679,826, forward strand.
TTACCATCAGGAAGTAGTACAGGAGCCAGAAGATGCACACCCAACATTACATCAACAGCTTCTTCCCCTCCGCCATCAGATTTCTGAATGGACAATGAACCACAGATACAACCTCACTTTCTCTTCTTTTGCACTAATTTATTTATTTTTAGTGTAATTTATAGCAACATTTTCACCTGCTGCTACAAAACAAATTTCATGACATGTTAATGAGAATAAATTCTGATTTTGATTCCATTCCACCTGCTATAATCTATTCTCTCCTTTATCCTCATTAACACCCACCAGCCACCAATGCAAGGGCCAAGTTACAGGGTCAATTAATCTGTCATCAGTTATGATGTTAGAAAACAATTAAATTAAATGAATGAAGTAAATTTCCCTCTGCTTAATCTTCTCTTCACCACTATTTCTTCCAGTGTGCCTGCAAGACATTTAACCAGGCACACACTCAGTGGGCACATTTCCTCGCTGAGAAACTTGGAGTTTGCATTCTCACTCTGGAATTCATGAGGAATGCAAAAATGGAGCACAAATGTCCCTGGAATAACTATCTGCCACGTGGATATTTGGAACTTGAACCTGTGAGACACTGGTTCAAGAGCTACCCACCAGCCAAAGCTAGCATTGATTTCTGACTGCACACCAAGATGGAGACAAATCCACCATGGGATTGTCCAGGCATTGGTCGAAACAGCTTCTTGATGCAAGTTTTGTCTGCTGAGTTAAACCAACTCAGGAATAATAATCAACTGGAGAATCAAACAATCTGCTGGAGGAATTTAGCAGGCCAGCCTGAAATGTTAACCATTCTCCCATTGATGCTGCTCACCCCATTATGTTCCTCCAGCAGTTTGTGTGTTGCTCCAGGTTCCAACATTTGTAGTCTCCTGGACTCCATCAACCTGAAAATGCTGAAGATACAGATCTCCCAGCCCTTATGGAAGCAGAAACAGTGTGGATGATTCCTGGCCTATCTCTGGATGATCGCAGATGTTACCAGACTTACCTTGATGAGGGGCTCGAGCCTGAAACGTATCTTTGCTGTTTGATCTGTTGTGTTTCTCCAGCGTTGTGAATTCACTGAATACCACTTTTACCACTTTTTTCTGTTTTCCCTCAAATTTCCAGTGCCTGTCATTTTTATTTTGCTTTTTTTTTTCAGAATATGTGAGAAGCCTTCAGTGGATTGTAAATTAGTAACTTGCAATTAGGAAGGTTATTTAAAGTGTTTCAAAATAACATAACCATCACCCAGAACAAGGCATTACCTAGTTTGAAAGTTTAAGATATAAAGGTTTAGGAACTTCCCAACTCTCAATCCTGTTTCTCATCCTGATCACTGTCCAAGGCTATTCATCTCTGTCATGCCAACCTACCTCTGTAAAATAGTGTAACTCACTATTTCTCACTTCTCTCACTTCCACCTTCTATATCTCCTGGCCATTCAAATTTCTGCTGCCTGTTTCCCATTTCCCACATTCCCTGTGCTCATTGATCTACACCTTGTCCCAACCCAATAATCATCAATTTTAAGATGCTCATCCTCATTTACAAGTTCTCTGGTTTTGCCCTGTTGTATTCCCTAATCTCCACTAGCCGACAGCCGTCCTAAAGCTCTATGTTCTTCCATTTCAGACTTCTTATGCTTTCTTTGCCATCCCTGACCAATGTGAACATGGAGGTTGCAGGAAAGGTAAAAGGTCATTCACAATTGATTAAACCATGTTCTGTATTCTTTGAATATACATACCTTCCTTTATTCAAATGCATAGGCAAAGATATTTGTGTGAGATATTAAACTGAGCTGAAATGCATCTCAGCAAATGAAAATTATCTTAGAGGACTGTCCCAAAAATAGCATGAACTCTTCAATATCCAGGTTAACAATATATACCACCTGATGATTGCTATATGTAAAAACACAATGCTGGAGAAATTCAGCAAGTCAAACAGTGTACTTTGTATAGCAAAGATCAGGATACATAACCAACATTTTGGGCTATCTTTATCTTTGCTATATGCACTGTTTAACCTGCTGAGTTTCTCCAACATTGAATTTTTACTTCAACCGCAGTGTCTGCAGACTTTTGTGTTTTACTTACTGATGAATTCCCCATTGCTGGTTGGGAGAGTATGTTGTTCATAGATAGGCAGCCGTGTTTCCTACATTACACAGTGATTGTCCTTTGAAAAGTACATTATCAGGTGCTCACACTTCCCGTGGAAGGCACTCCCATTAATGCAGAACCAATTCTGGCACTCTTATCTGTAAGTTGTGGAATCGTTTACAATGAGACATTTCTTAAATTTAATTTGCTCTGTTTTAATTTGTTGGTTTGACTGTATGCTGCGCATTTTCAAAAACCATACAGCTACATTTTAAGTGTAATTATCTTATTCCATTCAGCACACTAATGCTTTGCCTGTAAGTAATTAACAGAAGTTTCGATGTATAAATGTGGGGCATCAGATAACTCAGATCGATCTAGCTATGATGGAATATTTTACAGGAGCCAACTCCTGTGTACTTCTCTTCCTACAATGCTATCAACTGGTGATTCAAGTCATCTGGCCTTCATTCTGCAATCATCAAGCTCTCGGCATGAAGAAAGTTTAAAACGTTCACAGATTATTCAGTGTCCTCAAGTCAAAATCAGTTATTAAATGCAGGAGATGATTCAGTCTTCAAGTGTGGTTAGATTGCAGCTGTTGGGATCATTTACAAGTATCTCCAAAACACAATCCAGATACCTGCTCTCTTGTCAACTCATGGATAAAGTCATAATCCTCAGTTAAAAGGGAAGCATCTGTTGCAAATGTTCCACTTATGCTCTGTTCTTCTTATTTATAATGTTCAGTTCAGGCACAATATTTCTCTGATGAACCTCTTTCCCATTTCCTGAGGTGCAGACTATATAATTGGACAAGATTGTGTTTTATTATAGAGCTTGCATGATTCAGAAATAGCAGAAATATTAGCTTTAGACTCTTGAAACATTAAATTTCCCCCCCCCCCCCAGTCACTCCCTGGGTGGCACCATTCTTGCAGCAGAGAATTCAACTAATGTCCAGCATTCCTACTGAAGGTCAAATCTGTTTTCTGTTTGATTATCTGATGTACAACTGTAATTTTGCACTTTGGTATCAAAGCCAGATAATTGCAACAGGGGTGGCAGAGTGATTCACTCCCTTTGTATCTAAGGATTGTGCAATGGGTGGTTATATCCAGTGGCCTGTTACTGATCTCCAGTCACATATTTGAGTGTTCTTGGTTTCCACTTGAACAACATTGTCTGCATCTGCCATGATTTGTGTGTATGTGTAATTTAGAGATAAACAGAGAGGTGGAAATTCTGTCTTCATCCAATATATGATCCATAGTGGTATTCAATAGGCAAGTTGATAGGTACTTAAAAGGGAGATTTTTTTTTCAAGTTTCCAAGGTAAAGCCAAAGAGGAGCAGGGAATTAGATAGCTCTGTCAAAGAGGAAACTCAGGAGCAATGGAGTGGTGTCATTCTCAGATTACCCCAACTTCTTTGTTCCCAGTATCCTGTTAATGTAGGACTTGTGCTAATTAATCCCTTTGCTCCCTGCATGTTTGACTGGGTGACTTGAGTTAAAAATCTCCCTAGATAAAAAAACATTCATATAATAATTTAATTGTTACTGATATCCTTTTGGATTCATAAAAGCATATAAATTTACAGTACGGTGATATTTCAGCCATCACATTGATTCCAGATGGTAAAGTGCTGTAACCACTAATTCCATTTCAGAGCTCTCATTCCATTGCTCAGTATTTTACTTCCCTTCCTGGCACTTTTTAAATGTGAGGAAGACATGTCAGTGCCTCTACTTCCTCAGGTGTTTGTTTTTACATCAGAAATCTTGGCAAATTCCTACTGATGTGTGGTGGAAAGTATGCTGACTGGCTGCATCTTGGTCTGGTATGGGGTTACCAATACCCCTGAGTATAAAACCCCCCAAACTTAGTGGACACAACTCAAGACATCATAGGCAAAACCCTCCCCACCATCGAGAACATCTACAGGGAACACTGCGGTCAGAGAGCAGCAGCAATCATCAAGGATCCACACCACCCAGCACACGATCTGTTCTTGGAGGTATAGGTTCCACAAGACTTGCACCACCAGGTTCAGGAACAGCTGCTCCCCCTCCACCATCAGACTCCTCGACAACAAATTCAATCAGGGGCATATTGAAGGACTCTCACTTGTGCGCTTTATTGAGTTTTAAAACTCTCTTTGTATTGAACATTCAGTATGTTTATATTTTGTATTCTGTTTACGGTTCTTTGTTTACCTCTATAGAGTTTTTTTGCACTACCACTAAGTGATAATTCTGCCTCGCCCACAGAAAAAGAATCTCAGGGTTGTATGTGATGTTATGTATGTACTCTGACCATAAATCTGAAATCTGATTTCTATCTCCAACATGCTTTCAGACGCTAAGTTCCAGACTTCCAGTTCCTTGTGATTGAAGACCCTTCCTCTAATCCTGCTTCTATTTGCCATCATTCCATGTCCCCAGATAGGGGGAATTTCCCATTCATTCGTCTATCCTGATAATACAGCTGACTGTGTTATTGTCCCCCCTCAGCACTCCCTGTTCAAAATGTACTTCTATTTCTGTCTAAACACTTAACACTTCCTGTACATTTGATTTGAAATAGTCGTACCTTTTATTCTTACCCTCAATTCCACAAGTAATCTGGCTCACTTCCAGCCAATTCTGCAGGACAATCAACAAATACAAACAGTCAGTTCAGCCACTTGTTCGTTTTGGTCTCATTAATCATTCAGCAAAAACACTCAAAGAGGTTCTCTCTCGTTCCGACAAATTGTACAATCATTTCCTTTTCTTTTTCAATATTTTTATTGAGTTTTGTAAGTAAATCGAATGGAGATAATAATAATAAAAATAAGTATCCAACAAAGTAGATCTGCATATGGCTGCAAATAACCTATGATACATTGCAAAAGACCCAAAAAAAGATATAACATGTAAAAATTATGCTAATAATCTAACCTCTCCCTTGTGAAATTATTGGTTGAACATATATATAGCAATATTGTAAGAGGGAAAAACCAAACCACAAAACAGGATCCAAACGATCTTATAAATTATAAAAATAATTTTATAAAATTATGAAAATAGTTTTAAAATAAGTTACAAAATTAAAATACATTTCAATAATAGAACATTTAATTTTTTTCCAAAGTCAGGCATGTATGTCATCACATCTGACAGCCATTGAATATGAGCAGGAGGGACAACATCTTTCCATCTCACTAATACAGCTCTTCCAGTGATAAGGAGGGCAAAGGCAACTACGTGGGATTAGAGCCCAGATAAATTCAAGTCAGTTGGCTTACTTGTTTCAAAGAGGGCAAGAAAAGGATTAGGAATCAAATTAATATTAAGAACTAAAGACAAAAAGGAGAGAGTGAATTGGAGGGCGTGGCACAGACAACGTGTGTTTTAGTTTTAATTTTTATTCTCATTTTCATTGTTTATCCCCTAACTTTTATTAATACAGGGTCCAGAAGCATGTTGTTTTCCTTATGTAATTGTGTACCTGCATAAGTTATGGGAGAAGGGAAGGGAGGGAATAAGGGAAGGGAGAGGGGGAAATGCTGGACGTGTGAATATTTTGTGCTGAAGGAAAATCTACTATATTGTTTGCTTGGATTAGCATGAGTCTTGAAAATAAAATAAGTTTTGAAAAAAGAACTAAAGATGATACTTAGGCAGGCAAACTGGCCCCGCATGTCATGCACACGGCGGGGCAGCCGGCCAAAATGGTGCCGTCAGGGGTTTCTTCCCGACCTCGGCATCAGGCTTAGAAGCCTGTGCTCTGCAGCCCACGTGACGCCTTGATGACATCCGGACCCACGGTGCGCTTTTCAGCCAGGTCCGGGCTGGGAGAAAAAGAACAGCCAGGCAGACCTCAATAAACCAGTTTGCTCATTGAACTCAACCCGTTTGGTTGTGGAGTTATTCAGTAAGTAGAGTGGCGTTGCTACAGTATGAAAAATACTTACCCAATACATGGAATTAAAAGGACATGCCCAAAACATTTGAAACAATGTACCTTTTTCAGTGTAACATCTGTCACATTTTGAAGAAATATTAAAATAAAATTTAGTCGATTGAATTTTGGAAAAGTAAGCTCAATATACTACTTTAAATTGGTAGAATAATTTCCAACAAGATAAATAGGACCTGACCCGTTCCAAATGATTTGCTCTTGAAAAGCAAAATGCTGGGAATGCTGATCAGACCGAGCAGCATCGTTGGACAGAGTTGACAGTTCAGCTCTCATCAGAGCTGGAAGAAATATAATTAAAGCAGAGTGTGGATCTGATCAGAGCTATCTACATATGAAAGGAGAAGAAAGAATTAAATGGATCATTCAGCACCTCAGCTCTGTCCAGCGCATTAGCGGGGATCTCCCAGTGGCCTCACTTTTAATTCCCTTCCCCAATCCCTTGCCGACATGTATGTCCATGGTCTCATGCACTGCCAGACTGAGACCACTGACAAATCGGAGGAACAACACCTCATCTTCCGTCTGGGCACCCTCCAACCAGATGCCATTAACATCAACTTCTCCAGCTTCTGTTAACATCTTCCCCCACTACTGCCTCCAGCCCCATCTATCACTATTTCTCCTTTCCTCAAGATCTGTCTCTCTTTTTCCTTTTCCCTCTGTTCCTTTTTTTTCCAGTTCTGCATTCACAGAGCTACCCCTTCCCCTGATGAAGGGCTCAGGCCTGAAACATTGGTTCTGCAGCTTTATCTTTGCTGTATAAAGCACACTGTTTGACCTGCTGAGTTTTTCCAGCATTGTGTTTTTATTTCAACCAACAGTGTTTTACTTCTTTCATTTCTCAGCTTTATATTGCTTGTTGCTCTGTACCCCTCCCCCTGCCCTTTCTTCCCTTTTCTCCAGCTTTATAATTCAGGCACCTGCCTGCTTTTTGCTCTTACCTTGAAGAAGGCCTCAGGTCTGAAATTTGCTGTAAGTTTACTTCCTATGGATGCTGAGACACCTGCTGAGTTCCTTTGGCATTTCTGTTTTTACTACAATCACAGCATCAACAGGCTTTCATGTTTCATGTCTTCTATTTGACACTTTGTAACGGCCACAATGCCAGACATGTCATCTGCAATTTTCAGGTGTACCGTCCAGCTGCAGCTTAAAAGATCTCCAAGATTTATTCCCAAATCCCATCATGGTTGCAGTGGGAAACGAGGACAAAGCTGTGAAAATCATGTTGCTCGATCTATGTAACCTCACATTAAAGTACAGAGAAACTGGGCCTTTGTTATGGACCTCTCTTTGGTTGGAAGTTGCAAGAAGTCCTTGAGAAGAAAGACTTCAGCCCATTATATGCTTTAAGATCAAGGGCAGAGAATAGAACAGAAGGGAGAGATTCGCCCTTCAAGTCTTGATGCAACTTTCACATGCTTCGACAGGGCACTGAGTGACTGTGACTTAGGATCATGATCTGAACGCCTCATTTGCACTTCTTTCAGTACAACAGATGTTCAAAGGTGACTTATTTAGCCACGACCTTTCACAAATAACACATAACTCCCTGTACAAAACAAATGAGTAGATACTTCCAGAGAAAATATTCCAGAGTTTGTTTACATTCCTTATCTGTTTACAATTCTTTTGACTGTTTACATGTTCACGCTGTGTGGATTATTTTTTGCACCACCAATAAGTGGTAATTCTGCCTGGCTTACAGGAAAAAGGAATCTCAGGGTTGTGTGTGATGTCACGTATATGCTCTGACAATAAATCTGAAATCTGAATCTCACATAATTGAATTAAATACCACGTATTCCAGAAATGATCTCAGCTTGAAAGAGTGTTTTGACATGCATTCACTCTATGTGATAATAATGACAGAATATTTGAGAATATGCCTGGATATAGATGAATGAGATGTTAAATCTGAAAACTCCCTCATTCATCTGGACTGGTCAGAACTGTAGTATTCAGTTTAATGATGTTCACAGAATTGGTCTGACTTGGCCCACCCTGTCCATGCTGATCCTGATGTCTATCAACACTAGTTACATTTGTCCATGTTTGGTCTGTATCTCTCTACGCCTTTTGGATCCAAGCATCTATCTACAGGCTTAATACAGCACACATGCAGGCCCAATTCATCCATACTGATCAAGATCCCCAACTATGCCAATTCCATTTTCATGCATTTAACTAAATTCTTCCACTCCTATTCATGAACCTGTCCAAATGATTTTTAAGCAATGCATTTGTATCTGTTTCTACTAACACTTCTGGTAGCTTTTTCTATAAACCCACCACTGTACGATTGAAACATCAAATTCCTTTGCATTAACTGCAAGTCTATACTTTTGTATTTATTATTTCTTTTTCTGTTTCATGGCACATTGTGCTAAATTAATTTATACTATTACAGGTACACAATCCTTTATCCGGACATCTAAAATCCAGAAAGCTCCAAAATGCAGCAAGTGGGGAGAGAGACAACAGCACGACTCGGGCGGGTGAGAGGGAGGGACCGGCGGTGCGAGTCAGGCGGGCAGGAGACCGGCAGCGTGAATCGGCAGGCGGGAGACCAGCAGCATGAGTCGGGCGGACGGGAGACCGGCAAAGCAAGGTGAGAAGGCGATGGGGTGGGGGAGGGGGGGAGAGACCAGCAGCAGCAGCGTGAGTCGGGAGGGCGGGAGACCGGTAGCGCAAGTTGGGCGGGCGGGGGAGGAAGAGACCAGCAGCACAAGTCAGGCAGGCGGGGGGGGAGGGGGGGAAGATGGCAGCACAACTGGAAGGGGGTGGGTGGATATGGCTGCACAATTTGGGTGGGTTTAAATCTGGCTTTCCGAAATCCGGAAAAATCCAAAATTCAGGACACACTGTGCCCCAAGGGTTCCAGATAAAGTATTGTGCACCTGTATTGATGGTATACCCTGTGTTCTTTCATGGCTGCTGCAAGAAAGAATGTTGGTGCACATGAGAAGCTTTAATTAAATCAGAATCAGAATTTATTTTCATGAAATTCATTGTTTTGCGGCAGCGTTAAAGGGGAAAAATTGCAATTAATTACATTTTAAAAATAAATAATTAGTGCAAAAGAAGAGAAAAAAAGTGAGGTTCATCGTCTGTTCAGAAATTTGATGGCAGAGGGGAAGGAGGTGTTTTTGTACCACTGGGTGTTCATCTTCAAGCTCCTGTACCTCCTTCCTGATGGTAGCAGTGAGAAGGGCATAGTCTGGGTGGTGAGAGTCCTTGAGGATAGAGACTGCTTTCACTGCCTCTTGTAGATGTCCTGTACATTATATTTGTGTATATGGAAATAAACTCTCATATCTCACGTCATAACTTTCTCTATCTACTCTCTTGCATTAAACATTTTTGTAAAAGGTTCGAGGGTTCTCTGTAATTCAATTGGCCAGGATTATTTTGTCCCCTCTTTGCCCTCCAAATGACTTTCTTAAGGATTCTCCCAAATCCTCAATAAATCTCAAAGGATGTAACATACATGATATACATCAACGTTTGCCTGCTGTAAGGCAAACACAGAGCTGCCATGAGCATTGCCTGACACACCTAATAATAGGAGAAAGAGAAGCAAAAGGGAACCCCTTCAGAGACACTGAATGACTGTGGATTTGCCTCCTGCCCTCCCACATCCTCTGCAGATGCACGATCCATTGGCAACCCGAGCTTCAGATCCAAACTGCTGACATGATCAGGAAGCCTTCAGTACCCAATGCCCTTCAGGAGCCTTTCTTGCCCTCAGCACCCTCTCAAATCCCGGTTCTGATACCAGGTTCCCATGAGGCATTCTTCAGAAGCCTGCAGCCCGTGCGTGTCCTCCAACCGTGTCACTTGCAGCCTGTGTGTCCCTCAGCGTCTGAGCCCCTTGCTGGTCCACCACTGTGATCACCGTCCTGTAGGATCATCTCCTCTGCTTCTCCTTCTCAACGGGGAGAACTATTGAAAGTTCTGTTTGAACCAGTTTCAATTACACACAAATCAATAACAATGCGCTGTGTAAAACAAATTTCCACTCACCATCCTCCTGGTGCTTTTAATTATATTAAATGATTTAAATCTTATTATTAAACAACACTTAAGTGCATGCAATATAAATGAGATAAATATTGAGTTGGTGAGGAGCTAACCCAGTGTATTGTGCTTGAGAAATGTGAGCTGTGGGAGGTGTAGAATCGTGGACACGTTGAAATCATTCTGAGAAAGGTTTCCAATCCTTAAAGGGAGGGTTCTTCCAGTATTGAGCTGCATGTCAGAAACTAGATCAAGCGATCCAAAATTTTATTGGTAAGAACACAGAAATGCTGGAGGAACTCGGCAAAGAAGGACCGGTTATATATTTTTTTACCTCCTGTGTACATTAAAACTTGTTGAGTTTCTCCAGCATTTCTGTGCTTTTACAACAATCACAGTGGATGCAGACTTTCATATCTCACTCCAGGATTTTACTGTGCTTAAAATGGCAACACTGCAACAAATTCTTTCACCGTTATTGGTTCCTGCTCTTGCATCCACAGGATTCAAGAGCGATAATGGTCAGTAACAGAAGGATGAGCCATACAGAAAGGGTTGAAGTTATAAAATAGCTCGTAAGTGACAGTCTCAATTTTGAACTGATTTGTTCTCATTCAATCTATCAATCTGATTGACATACTGAGTGCTTCCAACATCCTTCTGGTCAGATCATCTTGGAAAACATTTACAAACCAGAGGGCATGGGTCAAGCGTGAAAGGGGATAAGTTTAAGGGGAGCATTAGGGGAGAGTTTCTTCACATAGAGAGTGATGGGAGTGTGGAATGAACTGTCAGCTGAAGTGGAGAACATGGGCTCAATTTTAATGTTCAAAAAAAATTGGACAGGTACATGGATGGAAGGGGTACAGAGGGACTGGGCAGAATACTAATTCAGCAGAGATTAGAAGGGCTGAAGAGCCTGCTTTCTGTGGTGTAATGTTCTGTGGTTCTAAAACCAAATGAATCTTTCCAGAACTGTAACAGAAAGCAGAGTTAATTACTGGCAGGTCAGACAACTCCACTGCAGCTAATGTCATTCCACTGAAGATAACTTCAGTTTGGGCAGCCCGATTGCAGGCAACTCAGCAATGGGAACTCATTTATTACAACTCTTACTTCATTCAGTGCTGTTTATGGGAGTTCACTATGAGCAAATTATTACATTGTTTAGTGGAAAGTGGAGGAAGTCAAACCTGACCTGAGCTTTGGCAGACAACAGACAAGTTTTTAACTCATTCACTTCCAATGTCCCTTTAAAATAGTCAGATTTGCTTAAACCTTAGATGTTGATAAGCTCAGTTTACTCAGGATAATTCAGGCCTACTGACTGCCAATATCCTCACCTGTACCATCACATCCACCTATCAACCTTGTGGGTGCAAACTGCCCTGCTCAGATCACTAATGTTCAGTTCAGCAGCCTAAGTTTATTTGTCACATTATAATGAGTAATGATCTTCTGAGAGCAGTCTAACAGATTAACTCTAATGTACATACAGCTGCATAAAGTAGAAGAACAAGAGCAAAGTTGTAAAGTACAGATACAATGAAAAAGTAATCCATTTGTATATAGAAAGTATTAGAGTGCAGAGAACACAGAGTAGAACAATCGTATTTTATGAGAAGAGCTCACAAGATTTTGCCATCCTTTGCTGGCACTCTCTTTGCTTTGTCCAACATCTTGTCTTTTCTCCCCACTCCCCCACACCCCATCCCCCCCCCCCCCACCCCCATTCCCTATCTCTTTAACTACCTTCAAGATTTCTATGATCCTACAGTCCTGGTCTCCTGCACATCCATGATCTCCAGTGGGACTTTTGCAAATTTCTACAGGTGCACTGTGGAGAGCATTTTGATAGGCTGCAACACTGTCCAATATGGAAGTGCCAATGCACAGGACAGCAAAAGGATACCGAAGGTTGTAAACTCAGTCAGTGCCATCATGGGCAACAGTCTTCACTCCATTAAGGACCTATACAAAAGGCAGTGTCTCAAGAAAGCAGTCTCTATAAGGACCTCCACCACCCAGGCCATGCCTTCTTCTCACTGCTACCATCAAGAAGGAGGTACAGGAGTATGAGGACGCACACCCAATCGTACAAAAATAGCTTCTTCGCATCCACCATCAGATTTCTGAATGGACAATGTACCAGACAATAGTGTATTTATGAAAATATAATTTATAGCAACTTTTGCACCTTTAATGCAAAATAATTTGTTCTTGCTCTACTCACTATACACCTATGACTGAGTGGCTCGGTACGACAACACCATCTACAAATTTGCTGACAATACCACAGTAGTGGATGATATAAAAAGGGGCATTGAGTCAGCATACAGAACAGAGACTGAAAACTTGACTGAGTGTTGCACCAACAACAACCTTGCATTTAATGTCAACTGCAGGGTTAAAGTAGGGGACTGCACGGTTGTCATAGGGGACAGCATGGTTGGCATAGGGCAGGGGAGTCAAACTCAAATTCACAGAGGGCCAAAATTAAAAACTTGGACTAAGTCGTGGGCCAAACTAAATATTTATTGAAAATTTTCAACAACATCTGCATGTTTTCTCTTCTTTCAACATATGTAATGTTAAACTTTTTCTTATTAAAATAAATGTTTAATAATAGTTTTGATTAAACTCTTTCCAGAAGAAGCATTAACAAATGAGAAATAAAATATTCAATAAATAATATTTCTCTATAGCCTTAAAGCTCCTTTTACATGTATTTTTTTTCACAAGCCAAAAGTCAAAAAAATAACAACTTGCTTCAATGAAAATCCAATCTTTCAACTCTGAACAGTCCAAAGTTAACCAAAGAAAATATTAATCCAAGCTTAGCTTGTCTCACTGTGATTTACTCTGATGCACCTGGGTCTAAACCAGATACTTGGCATCTCTTCTTAGATGCAAGTTCATCAAACTCTGGGGTCAGAGTTTGCCTCCCACCTGTCTTGAAAGGTCCTGTTTTCTGTCTTTCGTTTGGCCATTTTTCGTAAGGGGTTTATTACATGTGAGTTGGGCGACAGGTCGCAGATGGTAATGAAAGTAAAGAGAGGAGGTGGGGGCGATTAGCGGGCTGACGGGCCGGCGCCAATGCATTTGCAAAGCATTCTGGGATTTGCCAGCGGGCCAGCTCTAAAACATATTTGATATGATCTTGCGGGCAGTATTTATATCACGGGCCAAATTTGGCCCGCGGGCCTGAGTTTGACATGTGTGGCATAGGGGATGACACGGTTGGCTTAAGGAATGGCACAGTTAGCGTTGGGGGCACAGTTTGCATAGCGGTTAGTGCAAAGCTGTTACAACCCCAGCGACTAGGACCAGGGTTCGAATCCCATGCTGTAAGCAAGGAGTTTGTACATTCTCCCTGTGTCTGTGTGGGTTTTCCCTGGGCGCTCCAGTTTCCTCCCACCATTCAAAATGCTCCAGGGTTTGTAGGTTAATTGGGCAGCATGGGCTTGTGGGCTGAAAGAATCTGTTACCATGCTGTATGTCTAAATTAAAATTAAAACTAAAAAAATAATGCTGCCACAAAACAACAAATTTAATGACACAGATTCACAACAATCAACCTGATTCTGATTCTGGTAGCCATGCCTCCGGTTGCCAAAGTATTACCTCTGGGATTGTTACTTCTCCAAGCTAACTTCATGAGTATTAAAAACACAATGCTGGAGAAATTCAGCAGGTCAAACATTACACTTCATATAGCAAAGATAAAGATACATAACCAACGTTTCAGCCTTGAGCCCTTCATCAAGGATTTCCTCACCTCCAGACCACAAACAGTGAAGATTGGTAAGAACATCTCCTCCAGAGCACCACAGGGCATTCTTAGCCCCTTGCTGTATTCACTATACATCAAAGACTGTGTGGCTCAGTACGACAACAACACCATCTACAAATATGCTGAAGTTACCACTGTAGTGGGGTGTATAAAAAGGGGGGTTGAGTCAGTGTACAGAAGGGAGATTAAAAACTTGGCTGAATGATGCACCAACAATAATCTTGCACTCAATGTCACCAAAACTGAGCTGATTATTGACTTCGGGAAGGGAAAACCAGACGTGTATGACCCATTGATAATAGGGGGATCGGAGATGGAGAAGGTGAACAAATTTAGTTCTTGGGAGTAACTATTTCTGACGATCTTTCCTAGACCTAATACACTCATGGCACCATGAAGAAAGTATGTCAGCTCTACTTCCTCAGGAGTTTGCAGAGTTTGGTATGGTATTGGAAACCCTGGCAAATTTCTACAGATGTGGGGCGGAAAGTGTGATGACCAACTGCATCACCATCTGGTATGGAGACATCAATAGGTTGAGTGGAAAGTCCTACAAAAACTAGTGAATACAGCCCAGGACACCAGAGGCAAAACCCTTTCCACCATCGAGAACATCTACAGGGAATACTGCCGTCAGAGAGCAGCAGCAATCATCCACACCACCAAGCACACATTGTGTTCTCACTACTACCATCAGGAAAGTGTAATATGCATCACAAGATTCACACCAGCAGGTTCTGAAACAGTTGCTACCCCTCCACCATCAGACTCTTCAACAATAAACTCAATCAGGGACTTATTTAAGGATTCTTACTTGTGCACTTTATTGCTTTTATCTCTCTCTGTATTGCACAGTCAATATGTTTACATTTTGTTATCTGTTTACTGTTCTTTATATGTGTATGTGTGTACAGTGTCTTTTTTTTTGCACTACCAATAAGTAGACATTATGCCTGCCCCACAGGTAAAAGAATCTCAGGGTTGTATGTGATGTCATGTTTGAACTCTGACAATAAATCTAAACTCTTACAATAACGAAACAACAGCAAGTGCTGGAAAGTCTCAGAAAATGTGTGTGTGTGCGTGCGTGCGTGCGTGCGTGCGTGCGAGCGAGCGAGCGAGCGAGCGAGCGAGCGAGAGAAAGAGAACTTTTCCAGGAAAAGAACTTACATTGGAAAAGGTGCGATTATTCTCTGGACTGTCAAGTTTTCCTCACCATTTTCTATCTTTACACTTCCCGCCTGACATGGTTTCCAACCTACTTTTTTTCTAAGTGATGACAACTTCAACTCTCTGTATACTGCATTAAAGTGTCAGTCAATATGTGCAGGTGTGGGACTTGAAACACAACCGTCCACTAATACCATTGTATTCTTACATATCACCCTGTTGGCATACAGAAATATTACATTGACTTTAATTTGTGAAACCTTTGAAATTTCAACTGCACTAAAGGTCACCAGTGTTGGGGTAAAGGAAGTCAGGGATGGTCCAAGGACCAGATCTGAAGGAGTGCAAAATAACTAGGAAGGTTACAAGGATGGAAGGGATTACAGAGAGAGTGAGGGATGAGCACATGGGTGGATATGAAAGCACAGAATTAAAATCAAACCACCCCAGGGTAAAGTTTCTCTTCTTCTCATACACTGAAGGCCATACATGGATTGCAGAATATGATGGTATCATAGATCTCAGGGATCAGAAGAATAGAATATAGAAGGGAAAAGTAACATGAAACACAGATCATGAAACATGTAATACAAAACTTGTGGAACAGAATATAAAACATGGAATACGTACAATGTTACACAACACGGAGCATAGTGTCTGATATAAGTCATGCATGAGTTACAGTTTTATCTCATTTGGAATTCACTGTGACTGCTACAAAACATGACAATGAATTGTTATCAATCCTTTCCATCGCAAAAACACATTTTACTAGATCATTTTTTGCAAAGCAGCACTGAGCCAAATCATCTGGTAAAATAACAGTTGGATATGTCCCCCTGTTTTAAACTTGGCAGTTCCAAAGAATCCAATTACCAGGCAGTTTATGCAATCTAAATGCAAACATGTGCAGCCCTGTCACTCATTTCTTCCTCCAGAGTTGTTCGGTTTTTCTCCAGGGTACCTTTGGGAGAGTATAGGTTTTTAATGTATTACTTCTGTGTAGACCACATCAACTTAAAAAACACGAAGGCAAAAACACTGCAATGATGTGATGGATGATTTTCTGATGCAATTTTTTCCATGGTATTTCATTCTCAACTGGTGGCAGGTTGCATTGATCAAGCTTTTATTCCCCTGAGTGTAGTCATTTGAAAGATGAACTGAGGACTTTAAAATGACTAAAAGGCTCAATCGAGAGAGTGGGATACAGATATTCCCTTTGATGGCCACATCCATTTCTGATAGAGCCTACCTTTAATTAATTAATTAACCTTTAATTAATCAAAGGGAATATCAGTATCCCACTCTCTCGATTGAGCCTTTTAGTTATTTTAAAGTCCTGGAGTGGTGGAAATCAGGAAATAGATGTAGAAAGGTTGTTTCCCATGGTGGGAGAGTCTGGGACCAGAAGGCACAACTTCAGGATTGAAGAGCATCCAGTTAGAACAGAGATGTGGAATAATTTCTTCAGCCAGAGGGTGGTGAATCTGTGGAATTTGTTGCCATCAGCAGTTGTGGAGGCCAACTCATTGGGTGTATTTAAGGCAAAGATTGGTAGGTTCTTGATTGGCCAGGGCATCAAATGTTATGGGGCAGGGCAGTGGAGCTGAGTGGTGTGATAGTACAGATCTATCACCAATGTACATAGTGTATCTAGACTGTGCTTACAGCGATTGGCTGAGAGCTATTGTCTGGGCCTTAAAGGGTTGTGTCCCTAGCCAGGTCGGATCATTCCGGACTGGTCAGCCATCTGTGAAGAGCTCCTGTCTTTTGCTAATAAAAGCCTTGGTTTGGATCAACAAGTCTTTGATTCTTTCGACGAGCTCTACAAGTGGGAAGGTGGATCAGCTCATGATTGAATGTGGGGCAGACTTGATGGGCTGAATGGCCTACTTCTATGTCTTATGGTCTTATAACCAGGGGTGACCAACCTTTTAATTTTTAATTTAGACATACAGCACGGTAACAGGCCATTTCTGCCCTTGAGTCTGTGCCACCCAATTAACTTACATCCCCGGTACATACTCATGGTCAAAAATGGCTTGTTACCATCCTGTATGTCTAAATTAAAAATTAGAAGGTTGGCCACCCCTGTAAAATGCACTCTGGATGCAAAAGGCTGACTTAAAGTTTCAAGACTGAGATAGATTTATGATGGGGAAGGTTACTGTAGGGTAAAGAGGCACAAAAAATAATTGAGACATGATCAACTGTGATCAAAATTAATGTCTGGACATGCCTGAGAACTGTTCATTTACTTGTAAAGCAATTTAAATCCCATTTGTTTTGAAAAAGCAGGAATTTTTAAAAATGTAATGTTAAAAATCTCACTACCATACTCAAGTAGGTGGTGATAATTACCATTCCTAACATCTGGGGGAGAACACCAATTTTATTTTCTCTTTTTTTTAATATTTTTCATATTTATAAATTAACAGCCAGGAATGGAATAGCATAAAGACAAGAATAGCTTCAAAGCTCCCAACTTAAAGGGTCAAATCTATGGAGCTTGGCAGGTGTTTGTTCCAATTGGAACACTTGTTTATTAAGTGGCATACTTAATAACGATAGCCATTTAGAGGGATTGAAGTGTGTCCATTTCAACGCTAGGAGTAATAGGATAAAAGGGATGAACATAGAGCATGGAACAGTACATGGAACTAGGATGTTGTGACCGTTACTGAAACTTGGCTGAAGGAAGGGCAAGATTGGCTGATGCAGGTACCAGGTTAGATGTTTTAAAAAGAATAAGATGTGAGGTAGAAAAAGTGGGGGGAGGGGGGTAGTAACATTATTGGTCATGGATAGTATCACGGCTATAGAAAGGGAGGACTCTGTAGGATTATCCACTGAGTCGGTGTGGGTGGATGTCAGAAATAGGAAGGGAGCTATTACTGTACTGGGAGTAGTCTATAGACCCCAAATAGCCCTCAGGACACCGAGGAGCAGATAAGCAGGCAGATCTTGGAATGGTGCAAGAAATACAGGGTTGTAGTTATGGGTGATTTCAACTTCCCTAATATTAACTGGCACCTCCTAACTGCAAGAGGGATAGATGGGGCTGAATTTGTCAGGTGTGTCCAAGAAGTATTCCTGACACAATATGTGGACTGACTTACTGGAAGAGAGACCAGACTGGATCTGGTTCTGGGGAATGTACCTAGTCTGGTGGCAGACTTCTTGGTGGGGGAAACATTTTGGTGAGAGTGACCATAACTCTCTAAACTTCAACATAGCTATGGAAAAGGATAAACAGTCAAAAGGGAAAGTGCTTAACTGGGGAAGGACTAATTATGAGGCAGGAATTAATGAGAATAAATTGGAAATAGATGTTCAAGGGTGAAAGCACAGAAGTAATGTGGAAGAAGTTTAGGCATAGTTAGGGATAGGTTTGTCCAATTGGGGCAAGGAGATGGTAGGAAAAGGGAACCATGGCTGATGAAACAGGTCAGACAACTAGTCAAGAGGAAGAACAACCATACATTAGATATAGGAAGCAAGAAACAAGAGAGCTCATGAAGAGAGCATGGTAGCCAGTAGAATTAAGGAGATTCCCCCAAGGTGTTCTATGCATTTGAGAAGAATAGACCCATAGAATGAAGGTGAGGCCGCTAAAGGATAAAGGAGGCAACACGTGCCTGGAGGCGGAGGAGGTTGGGGACACCCCAAATGAATACTTTGTGTCAGTATTCAAAAGAGAAAAGGACCTTGATCAGGGTGAGGTCAAAAATGAACAGGCCTCAGTGCTAGACAATGTTGGATCTTCTTAATACCTGATATACCCCAGGCTGCTCTCTAGGGGCAGCAGCTATGATCTTTGATTTCTCTTTGGTCACAGGGGAGGTGCTGGAGGATTGGAGAATGGCAAATATAGTCCTTTGTTTAAAAAAAGTAATAGGGAGAATCCTGGGAATTATAGACCGGTGAGACTTGCATCAGTAATTTGCAACCTAATGGAGAGGATTCTTAAGGATAGGATCTATGAGCATTTGGAGAAGTCCAGTCTACTCAAGGACAGCATGGCTTTGTGAAGGGAAGGTCATGCCTCACGAGTCTAATTGAGTTTTTTGAGGAGGTAGCTAAAAAAATGTAGATGTGATCTACATGGATTTTAGCAAGGCATTTGACAAGGTCCCCCATGAGAGACTCATCCAGAAAATGATGAGCCAAGGAATCAGAGGAGAATTAGCTGTATGGATAAAAAAAATTGGCTTGCAGGAAGAAAGCAGAGAGTAGTAGGGGAAGGAAAGTATTCTGCCTGGAGGTCGGTGACTAGTGGAGTGCTGCAGGGATTTGTTCTGGGACCCCTGCTCTTTGTGATTTTTATAAATGACCTGGATGAAGAGGCGGAAGGATGGGTCAGTAAGTTTGTGGATGACACAAAGAATGGAGGAGTTGTGGATGGAGCTCAATGATGTCGAAGGTTACAAGGGGATATAGGGGATTGAATTCAGGATTAGAGAATTCATGTTCCAAAACTACAAATCTCTGGTAAGTTATGGCCACCACATTATAGGAAGGAATGTGGAAGCTATGGAGAGGGTGCAGAGGAGACTAAAAGGCATAGTGTGGACAGCCAACACCAGTTTCTCAGGGCAGGAATAGGAAACACCAGAGGACATATGTACAAAGTTAAGGGAAAGAAGTTTAGAGGAGACATCAGAGGTAAGGTTTTTTTACAAAGAGAGTTATGGGGCCTTGCTGGGGATAGTGGTGAAGGCTGTAACATTGGGGCCATTTAATAGACTCTTAGACAGACACATGGATGAAAAAAATATGGATATGGGGTAGGGAGGGTTTAGCACTTTTTTTATATGTGGGTTGGCACAACATCAAGGGCTGAAGGGCCTGTACTGTGCTGCAATGTTCTATGTTCTAAAACTGAACCTTTTTTTTTCCCTCACTAGAAACCTTTGCCAAAATTTTAGGAGGTCTTGACAGGGTGGCTGTAGAGAGGATGTGTCTACTTGTAGGAGAATCTAGAACTGTCTGAAATAACATGAGACCCACTGAAGTCAAATTTGAGCTGAAATCTCAGGACCTGAGCCTATGAAAATCCCTTCATTTTCAATAAGATCAGAGATGAAAGGTAACCAGAGAACGGAAGAAATGTGTTGTGGTGGCAAATATGTCAGTTCTGATATTATTGAATAGTCAAGTGGGTTTGAGGAGCCAGGCAAGTGTCCTCCCTCCCAATCCTGATGTGTACATTGTATATTTGCATGACAGTTAAAGAGGTGTTTGATCTCTGTAACAGGAACAAAAGATAAACTGTGAGAAGTATTCAATGGGTTAAGTATCATCTGCAGAGGTATAGGGATGGTCAATTTTTCATATCAAGACCTTGCTTTAGGACTTTTAGCAGGAATATTGGTGTGTACTCCTGACTTTAATTCTGACTTTGCCTTTAAACAGTTTTTGACATATCTTTTAAGTAGAATTTTTACTGAAAGTACAGAATATTTGATGATAAAGTCATAAAGATAGGAGTCCTGAATGATTGGAAGCAGAGTGGACTTCTAATAAATTTGTTTTCTCAAATTTATCGCTCTTAATTAAGATGAACAGATCCTGGAATCAGTTCAGGAATCACCAGCAAACCAAAGCTGGAGTCTATTCTCAAGTTCAACCTCTGAACAAAACTAAGAATAAGAATCAAATATGGAAGTGGTGCTTCAGGGGCTTTGTGGATACGAATGTGGCTACCACAGAATAACTAGGTCATCATGGGTCACATTTACAAAGTCCATAAGCCATGGGAACAGAAGTAGGCCATTCTACCCATCGAGGCTGCTCCACCATTCCATTATGGGCTGATGCATTCTCCCATTCAGCCCCACTCCACTCCCTTCTTCCCATAACCTTTGATTCCCTGACTATTCAGATACCTATCAATCTCTGCCTTACATACACCCAAATGGTTGGCCTCTGCAAGCCGCCCGTGGTAGTAAATTCCAGATGTTCACCAATCTTTGGCTGAAGAAATTCCTCCGCATCTTGGTTTTAAATGGGTGCCCTTCAATCCTGATTTTATTTTTGGATAATTTGTGCTTGTCTAAGATCCCCCCTCACTCTTCCAACTTCCAAAGACTACAGTCCAAGAGCCATAAAGCCTTCCTCATATGCTAATCCCTTCATTCCATGAATCATTCTTGTAAATTTTTTCTGAAACCTCTAAAATGTCAGCAGATACTTTACTACCCAAAACTGTACCCCACCCTCCAAATGAGGCCTCATCAGAGCCTTATAAAGCCTCAACATCACATCCCTGCTCTTGTATCCTATTCTCTACTTATGAATGCTAACATTGCATTTGCCTTCTTCACCATCGACTCAGCCTGGAGGTCAACCTTTAGGGTATCCCACATAAAGACTCTCAAGTCCCTTTGCACCTGTGAATTTTGAATTTTCTCCCCATCTATATAATAGTCTGTCCTTTCATTCCTTCTATCAGAATCCATGACCATACATTTTCCAACATTATATTTCATTTGCCACTTTATCCATTCTCCTAGTCTATCTACTGTAAGTCTCTCTGCAGTCTGGAACCCATGGAATACCAACAACACATTTATCTTACACTCTGGTTCCAGAATTTAGTTATTTTGACCAAGGAAGAATTTTAATCACAAGTTCATGTGGCAGGATTTTATATTGGACCAGTAAATAATTAGACAATGAGCTGCAAACATTAGTAAGCAGGTCTTTCTGTACACAAAATTTAATAGAGCCAGATACTTTGACATCTCTGTGAATATTTTCAAGCTCATAACCACTTGATGTGGAAGAAAAATATTAATTCAGCGAATTTTTGTGATTGGAATATAAAGATCAGATGGACCATGGAAGCAGATTCAATAAGATTCATAAAGGCATTGTATATAAACCAGGAAAGGAAACAAATGATCGAGGGAATGGGGACAGAATGGGGAGTGGGAGAATCTGCCCAGGCCTACTGGCCTCTTTCTGCATTTTGAATCATTTTGATTCTGTTATTAATGAAACTATTTTATTTCCAGAATTGTATTAACATGAGCTGTAAAATGAGGAATGTTGGCACTTGTGTTAGTTGTTTAGCTCCCAAGTCTGGTCCCAAGAAAGGAAGAGAAAGAGTTGATGAATGCCTGGATGTCTGAAGCCTTGATGAATGGATAGCTGTTGTTTTGTTCTCTAACTTGCAATGCTCTGTTACAAATGCAGCTCTGCATTTACAAATCTAGTACCTTGGAGTTGCGTGGGAAGGGAAAAGTTTGGTGGGTTCAAAGAGCAAAGAGTCTGGATACAGGAAGGATTTTTAATAAAACACACTTAAGGATATCGCAACAGGGATAACACACACTAATACTCTCAATCACACAGCATGATATAATCAGACACATTGGACTTAACATACCAATACTAGCAAAGGTTTACAGACTTATGACAACCAAGGATTACAATATTGCTACCCGTCATTCCTTGCCTAACATAGGCTTGGCTCCAATGTTATCGAACAACCCTGATCCCTGTGTAGTGCACACACTAACGACTCCTCCAGCTTTGTCCACAGTTAGCGACCTTCAGTGGGGCAGGGTTCATCTCAGTACCAAGGAGAAAAAGAGGAAGAGCTACTCCATGTGGTGGAATTTATAGTAGAGTAAGCTGGAGGGTCCAACCCAGGTAATCACTTGGTGATTAAAGGAGCCAATGGTCAGGTGTGCACTAATGGGTGGGCAGAGACCAATCTTAATTGGCAGGTAATCCAACTTCCGACGAGGTTCCAGATGGAGAGGCCCTCCACAATCCACACTCAGTAATCCACAGTGTTTTTCTCTTAAATGTTGAATTAGTCACCAGTTGAAAATTCCAATTGAATTGCTTTCTGGCTCAGATATGGAAATTGAAAAGCATTCTCTTCCTGTTACCTCTGGGCCTCTAGCCGAGAGCCTTCAATCAGACTAACTCCAGTTATCAACTTTTCTGCTGTTGCAAACAAGTTTGAGTTTGCCAAAAACAATTATGATCTTGAATGCTACCAAAATTCAGCACCTCTGTTGATGACCTCTCAAACTAGGGAAGATGGCCAAGGCAACAACTATGCAGGGATAACCCCAGTTAATGCCTCAGCCTGATGATCTCCTGCTTTGCTTCTCCAAGCTCGTTGCTTTGAGGTAAAACTACCCTGATTACAGGATTATCCCTAGAATTATTTTATGATCTCCTCTGCACCTTTTGCGAGGCCTTGACATCTTTGCTGAAGTACGTGGGGTCCAACACAAAGTTCATACACCAGATAAGGGTTCAATATTACTTGTTTTAGCATTCCACACCTCTGTTAATAAATTCAAGGGTTTCCCATACTTTTTTGACCTTCCCTGCTCTTTCAATTATATGAATACATTCCTTCCACACTCAGTTCCTGGATCCCTGAAATGAACTAAATGAAGTGAAACATGAAAGTCTGCAGATGGTATGACTGTAGTAAAAATACAGAAATACTGGAGGAACTCAGCAGGTCTCACGCCATCCACAGGAGGTAAAGATATCAGGACTGAAATGAACCTCATTTACTTCTTGTATTGAGCAGATTACAAATGCTAAATTAAAATACACAATATCCAAAGCAAAGCAGGGATAGAAAGCAGTGGGAGAGTGAGGCTCCAGTATGGGGTAAAGATTAGAAATCAAAAAGTGAGGAAGGGGGTAGAGTGGTGATTGATGGCAGGTTGTCAGAATTTCAGGATTCCAATGCAGAAGGGTTGGAAGGCAGTTGAGAATCCGAGGAAGGTGTTAGTCAGGGGCCAGAGTTGGTTGAGATGTGGGATACCACCACTGGATTGGTAGTAAAGCTGTTAGACATTGAGGAGGGGATTTCCCTGTGCCAGACTCCACAGCATGACTGAGTTAGAACTCACAAACGCTGTTCAGATCCATGCAGCTCATATTGCCCCGCACGAGTGTTAATCACTGCCCCCATCTGAGGTGTTCAGAACATTCGTGCCCCAATTGCTGAGAGGGACCCACAAAATTTCATCGTCTTTGTGCAAAATTATACCGTCCACAATTCATGTTGTGTTAAATTGAATTGGGTTGCATGTAACATCATGGAACTGATCCATCCAATTTATGACCTGCAGTGGAAACTTATCTCTTTACTGTGATCCTGCTGTGTAAAGTTGATTTTTTTCTAAGGATGAAGAATTTATCCTGCTTTCAGAGTGGTACAGAACCAGGTCCTTCAGCCCAGCACATCCATGCCATCCTTTGAACCTATCTTGACTACCCATTCTCATCGGGGTCTCTCCTGGGGACAACAGAACATTTGAGTAAAAGCCTTGTTTACTTTTCATCCTACGCAATATAAATATTTTAAATGTTTTTTTATGTAGTCGGTAGGAGAGAAATACAGCAGAAACCAAAACTTGGATGCTTCACAGAGAAGGTGTCCTATAGACTTTGAGCAGAATCCTGGGGAGGGAGAATAGCCAAAAAAAGTTTGAGAATGGCTGCTCCAGACCAATCCCATTTGTCTGCATTTGGATGATATCCTTCAGCATATTTCCTATTTAAAGATCTGCTTAAATGCCTCTTAAACATTGTGATTATATCTGATTCCACCACCTCCTCTGGCAGTTAGTTCCAGATATCAACCACTCCCTGTGTTGAACACAACCCTCTCAACATAAATCTATGCCATCTTACTTTTGTAATCCCTACAATGACTAAAAAAGATTGAGTATCTACTACATCTAGACCTCTCATACTTTTATATCTCTCAGTCAGGTCACATCCCCTCCACCATTCAGGGAAAGCAACCCAGTTTATCCAATGTCTCCTCACAGCTAAAGTCCTTCAATCCAATCCAGATCCTGGTGAACCTCCTTCACACTCTCTCCAGTGCAATTACATCCTTCCTACATCATAGAACCTCCTCATGACTTGACTCGATAACTGACACTACCAGAGTAAATTAAGTGAAGAATGATCTTCACACTGACAGTGGAACTTTATGGTGTGCAAATTGGCAAAAAATCAACTATAACTTCACTTCAAAGTGGTTAATTAGCTTCAAGATGCTTTAGGATATCCTAGGGTTAAATGTGCTGAATTAAAAACAAATGCTTTCTGCTTGTATGACTATGTTTATAATCCATGGCATTTAGTTCTTTCATTTCATATTTATACAATCACCATATAACTAAGGCACTCCAGCTGGAATTAATATTGTCACTAATGTTGCCAATTCCCTGTTAAATACTCTTAACACGTGTATTACAAACAGAGTCACACATGCCTAATCTCCCAGTAGATGAATTCACAAAATCTATTTCTGTAGTATTGTGACAATATATTAAGGTGTTCGGTGTTAATATTTTCTCAACGGATAAAGGACTGTGTGGAAATTAAACTATATTCAAGAGGCAAATGACTGAGAAACCATTTTTTATTGCTTTACTCTGAACATATATTTACTTTTGTAACCCCAAACCTAACTTTAACTCAAACTCAAAGTCCTAATTCTACACTGTAACCCAGAGTGGGAACAGCAAACACCAGAGAGCATCTGTATAAAATGAAGGGAGGTAAGTTTAGGCATAAAGTGATTTTACACAGAGAATTGTGGGTGCCTGGAATGCCTTGCCAGGGGTGGTAGTAGAGGCTGCAACAATAAGAGACTCAGACAGGCACATGGCTGAAAGAAAAATAGAGGGTTATGGGGTAGGGAGGGTTTAGTAATTTTTTGGTAGATATCTATATGTCAGCGCAACATCATGCGCTGAAGGGCCTGTACTGTGCTGTAACGTTTGATGATCTATGTTAAACCAATTGTAAGGCTAATCTTTCTTATCAAGAAAGATACATCCCATGATTAATTAAGGTGGGAAACATTTTTTGAATATTTTATTTAAATTTCATATAGGCATTAATGTCAAAAAACAGAAAAAATATCCCCCATACATTTCAGTCGAATAATACATGATGCTATGTACCCCCAATCCATTCTCGCCAAATAATAACCCGAAGACCAGAAAGAAAGATAGAAAGATTTTAAAAATGATAAAAAAGGAAACACATCTGGTTACTAAAATTCAGTCAACTTTTCCCTTTACATTATTAATCATATACTAATTCCAAGGAGTTAATTAGGTTCTATGAGGTTCAGGGGATACCTTTCATAAATTGATACCCACAATGTGTAAATATGGACACCAATTTTTTTTTTAAAGTATCATATTTATTTCTTAAGTTATATGTAATTTTCTCGAGGTATACAGCTATGTATTTCAGCATGCCATTTATCCATTCCCAAATGCAAATCTGATTTCCATGTCAGTGCTATACATTTTCTTGTGACTGCTAATGCAATTTTCACATATTCCTTTTGAAATATATTAAATTTCAGTTTTAGCCGTGTCCCAGATATATTACCTAATAAGAAAAGCATTGGATCTTGAGGAAATTTGATTCCAGTAACCCATTCTAAAAATGCTCCTAATTCCATCAGTTTTGGACATGACCATGTGGAGTGTAAAAAAAAAGTATCTCTCTCTTGATTACACCTGAAACATTTATCTGATAAATCTGATTTAATCTATTGTGTGAGGTAAGATATAAGTGATGTAAAAAGTTATATTGAATCAATCTATATCTAATATTTATTGTATTTATCATTCTATCATGACACAATTCCAACCAATTTTTCTCCCCAATACTAATATTTAAATCAGTTTCCCATCTCTGTTTAGATCCTTGTTTTCATATTCTCTTTTGTAATCATGTTTACATAGCTGAAATAAACTTCTTAATAGATTTATTACAAATCAAACTTTCTATTTCACTCCTTTCAGGCAATAACATTGTCAGAGCCAATTTATCCCATAAATATACCTTTATTTGATCATAATAAAATATTCTATTATTTTGTATCCCATACCTATTTTTCAGTTCATCAAATGACATTAAACTTCCCCCTTCAAAACAATCTACTATTCTCTTAATTCTCTTGGTAGATCAAGTATTAAAAAGCTGGTGATTCATTGTAAATGGAGTAAGTTTATTTTGAGTCAATGGCATTTTGGGCTTCTCATAATTCCTCATTCCCATTTCAACATTTAGCTTATTAATCAAATGTTTCAACAGTGGAGTATCCCTATCTCTGGTTATTAGTCTCATATTCCTATTTATATATAAAATCTTCAGGCATTATCTCTTCTATTTTATCCATCTCAATCCACGCTGGTTTATCTCCTTCAAAGAAGGAAGAGAGAAATCTCACTTGTGCCACTTTATAATAATATCTAAAGTTTGGAAGTAGTAAATCTCCCCATTCAAATTTCCAAGTTAATTTTTCTAACAAGACCCTCAATATCTTGCCCTGCCAAAGAAACTTTCTTACATATTTATTAAATTCCTGAAAAAAATTCTGTGGAATAAATATCGGCAATTTTTAATAAATATATTGTAACCTAGGAAAAATATTCATTTTTATACAAATAACTCTTCCCAATAAAGTTATAGGTAGTTCCATCCATTTTTTAAAAATATTCATAAATTTTCTTAAGTAAGGGGTTATAATTCAATTTAAATATTTTTTTTAGATTATTGTCTCTTCATATCCCTAAATATTTTATTCCATTTGCTGGCCATTTAAATTGGGTATCTCTTTTACACTGTGTATAATCACCCATAGTAAGAGGCATAATCTCACTTTTGTCCCAATCTACCTTATAACCAGGTACTATTCCGTACTCTTTTAATCTTGAATATAATTTACATAGTGAACTTTCTGTTTCTGTCAAATAGATTATTATGTTGCCTGCAAATAAATTAATCTTATGTTCCTCTTAATATCAAAATCAGACCTAATCAATTATGCCAATGGTTCTATTGCTAAAATAAATAAAGCTAGTGACAATGGACCCCTTTGTCTATTAGATCTAGTTAAATGATAAATATCAGAAATTTGGTCATTTGTTACCACTTTGGCTTTTGATCCATTACCATATAACCATATAACCACTTACAGCACAGAACAGGCCAGTTTGGCCCTGCTAGTAAATTGCACAAGGCTTTAATCCAATTTATAAATGTTTGTCTCAGTCGAAATTTTTAAAATACTTTGAA
This sequence comes from Narcine bancroftii, assembly GCF_036971445.1. Lineage (NCBI taxonomy): Eukaryota > Metazoa > Chordata > Chondrichthyes > Torpediniformes > Narcinidae > Narcine > Narcine bancroftii. The sequence goes on from NC_091474.1 coordinate 27,707,994, forward strand.
TAAAATGTCCCATTCTAATCTATCAAATGCTTTTTCTGCATCTAAAGCTACGACTACACCTATATCTCTTTTCTGTGCCAAATGTATTATACTCATCAATCTAGTCATATTATGCTGAATTTATTTATTTTAACAAATCCAGTTTGATTCAGCAAGTATTTTGCCAACCTATTTGCTAACATTTTATATTTTATAATCTGCAATTAATAAAGACTTAGGTCTATATGAAGATGACTTTAAGTGATCTCTATCTTTTTTTGAATCACTGTTATTACTGTTTTAAGAGATTCTGGTAAGGTGTATGTTTCATCTGCATGCCTTAATACTTCCATTAATGGGGGAATTAATAAATCCTTAAACTCTACAAAATTCAGGTGGGAAACCATCCTCTCCTGGAGACTTATTACTTTGTAAAGAACTCAGTGCCTCCCTAACATCTATGAGTATAAAAAGAGCAGCCAACTCTCTTTGATCATCCAAATTTAATTTTGGTAAATTAATTTGAGATTTAAAAAATTATCTATTTTATTATCATCTTTTGAAGGCTCCGATTGAAACAACTTTAAGTAAAATTGTTTAAAATTGTCATTAATTTCCTGAGTTTTATGTAAGGTGACAAACCTTGACTGCATTTTTACCTTCAAGTCTCTTTTGAACCAACCAGCTTCCAATTCCATTCCACAACTTTTGAACTCAAGGGTTTATGGATTGCTTCCCATTGAATCACAGCTGTAGAGTTTGATCCATGATGGCTTTGGTTTTTCTGTAGGACAATGAAGAGAAGATGAGAAAGCCAGGGGATCTTGGACTGTGGGAAAAGTCTAGAGAATTATGGATCTAGATAAAAGTCTGACTAAAAAAATGCAGCTCTGCCTCCATCAGTTATAGTCGTTGTTGAGGTCCATGCCTTTCATCAAGAGGAAGCTAAAGGGTGTGTTGCACAAGAATAATTGTTTACCAGAGCAATGCAAAAGACAAGGCAGGGACAAGCTGTTACCAGAAAGATGTACTTAAAATAGACACGTCACAATGTAAATCAACTTATCAACATTTTATAAAATTCTCAAAATGTTATGTCATGCAGTTAAATGTCACATGAATAATTGCTACCATGATTGGGTTGAATAGTTTGTAAAAAATCAAATCTGGCTGAAAAATCAAAACTTTTCCCACAGTCTAAGCAGTGCTTCTACTGGGCTGTGAGGTTAGGAGTTCAATGGATTAGACACCGCTAAGGTGCTATATTTCCACTCAGGATGGCATGTGATTTTGCAGGAGATTATTTGACCTATGAACCCTAATCTGGTTCCATGCCCTCTTTCCCCGTAGCCCTACGAATCCTTTCCTTCCAAACACCTAGCCAGTTTATCTTCAAATACTTCAGGACAAGCGTTCACAAGTTACAATAATAGATCTTATACGTGGTACATACTGCAGAATGAGTGCTTCAGGTAATGGATGGGATGCAGATCAGAGGTTGCTTTGTCCTGAAGAATGCAGAGCTTTGTAAGTGTTGTTGATAATTCAGACATGTGGTAAATATTGCATATTTCTGTATTGTTTCAGTAAAGTAATGGTTTGTTTAAGATGAAATAAGAAGATTCTATCCAAACAGCTGAAAATGATTGTCATGTTCTTTCCTGTTGGTGGAGTACATTGGAAACAATATAAGAGCTTGCAAACATACCACTTGCAATGCAAGTGCTAACTTATGGCCCATGGACACACATTGGCCTGCAGACTGCTGGAGACTGGCATAAGCCTGGCTGAATGGGTACCAGGTATTAGAAATGGGATGCAAGAAGGCCCTCAGGTGCTGAAGACTTCCTAATTGTATCAGAGGTCTTGATCTGGAGCTCGTGTTGCCACTGGTTTGGACTGCAGTCTGTGTGGCTGCGGGAGCTCTGGAGGGCAAATTCACATACTCTGGGGGGTGGGGGGGGGCCCTCTTCTGCTTCTGTTTCTTTGACTGTGAGGAGTGCCAGGAAATTTCTGCTGATGACAAATCTTTGTCTGCCATATGGGCAGACTAAATGCAATTTGGTGTAATATTACATCTGTTTTATTACACACAATAAAAGGATCTTGAATTTGTATTAATCAGATATTATGTCTGCAGGCTGCTTCCCCACTTCCTTCCATAGACAAGAGCAGACAGCATCCAGTATTTCATTTGAGTGGCCCCAGTTCCATTCCTTCCTAGCAATGCTGCAATCCTTCCATAAAATTCCTCTTCAGAATAGACCAATATCTAAGCCTATCCCTCCCAAGCATAAATACATACTCTTGTTCTGGCATTAAGACTGACGCTTAAGATCTTGCACACCCAACACATACTTGCATACTCAAAAAAAAAACATTTCGATGCTATGTCAGTACTCAGCCAGTTGACAGCACTCGCCTGCCTGCAAGTTGAAGGCCGTCTCTTGAAGCTCAAGCTTAGAGGCCAATCTGATTGCTAGTGCCGTGCTGAGGGAGTGTGGCAATCTTACAGATGAGCAGTGAAACCAAGGGCTTCTCAAATCAATGTAAACAACCCCAGGACAATTTTCAAAGCAAAACAAATCTATTCATTTATCCCTTGGTGCCCTGGCCAATATTTATCCCTCCTTGAATCAACATCATAAAACAGATTAAACTGATTATGATCTGGCTGCTGTCTGTGCAAGTCTGCTGAGAGTGAACTGGCTGCTCTGCTTCCTGCAAGTCCTATGGAAGTTGCATGACCTGCTGAGCTTCTCCGCACGTTTTTGTGCGCTGCACAAGATCCCAGCATCCACAGCTACAAATAAAGGGACACGGGCCTGTGTATCTACAAAATTTGGAAAACGCATGCACACACTGACTTAAATATACTTCGACACACAGATACTGGCTCAATCATGCTCGTGTACATAGAGTCACCCATATCTCTTCAAGTAATATCATTGCATTTCACACCGAGGCTCACACGCAATCTGCAACATGTTAATCCTTTAAGACTCCGGATATTTTTAAACTTTCATAATATATACTCCAGGCTGGGCCCATGGATAAACGATATGAACACCAGTATGAACCAGCTGGTGGTTGGGTATAAAAGTAGTCCAGAAAATGGGGACATGGAGTATATGCGCTTGTTGGTAGTCCCAGAAAACAGGGACACAGAATCCAAAGGTTTAAGACATTAAATGTTCCAATGTACATATACAGACAAATGTATGTGGACTCACAAAATAGCATTTCGAGCTCTTAGTTAGGTTCCTCTTTAGGCTGTCATTCTGGTTGCTAACTCTCGTGCCGTCATGCATTGTTTTAAAATTTGGTTCACTGACTAAATGTGACTAACCTCCCTGCCAATTCATTGGACTAAGTTGTCAAAATTAGAATTCCATCTAACAGCCCTACAATGTCTAATGGATGCACATAAGAGGCTGTGATTGCTAAAATCCGGAGTAACAAACAATCTGCTGAAGGAACTCAGTTCGAGCTGCATCAATGGGAGGAAAAGAATAGTGCACATTTTGGGCAAGTACCCTTCATTAAGACTCAGATTTTCAAGATTCCATTGTTGTCTTGGAATAATACAGAACATACATTATTATACTAAATTGCCTTCTACATGCCATAAGTGTCAAAATCAGAATTTATTATCATGAACAAGACATGAAATTCGGTGTTTTGCGGGAGCGTCGTAGTCCAAACATTCATATTATAACCATCTTACAACATTATTATTAAAAAAAATAATGCACGAAAAGTAAGGCAGTGTCTTCGGTTCATTGATTATTCAAGAATCTGATGGCAGCGGGAAAGAAGCTGTCCTTGAGTCCTCATCTTTACCTCCTTCCTGATGGTAGTAGAGTGAAGAGGTGTGGGGGTCTTTGAGGATAGAGGCTGCTTTTTTAAGACATTGCTTCATGTAGATGTCCTAGATAGAGTGAAGTCTGGTGCCTGTGATATCTCAGGCCAAGTTAACAACCCTCTGGAGTTTTTTTTGTGTCCTGAGATTTGGTGCCTCCATACCAGACAGGGATGCATCCAGCCAGAATCCTCTCCATGGTACACCTGTAGAAGTTTTCTAGAGTTTTTGGTGACATATTAAATTACCTCAGACATCTCACAAAATATAGCTGCGTATTGCATCAACTTGGAGGCTCGAGGACAGATCCTCGGAAATGTTAACACCCAGGAATTTGAAGTTCTTGACCATCTTCAATACTGAGCGCAAGGTTGTTGATGTGACACCACTCAAAGACCTTATCTATCTCCCTCCTCTACGCTTCCTCATTGCTGTTTGTGATTCTGCCGACAACTGTGGTGTCATCGGCAAACTTGTAGATAGTATTGGAATTGTGACTGACCACACAGTCGTGGGTGTATAATGAGTAAAGCAGAGGACTAAGCTCGTATCCTTGGGGTGTGCCTGTGTTGATAATCAGTGAGGAGAAGATATTGCTTCCAATTCAAACTGACTGTGGTCTTCCGATGAGGAAGTCAAGGATCCAGTTGCAGAGGGGAGTCCAGAGGCCCAATGTTTGTAGCTTCTTGACCAGCACTGAGGGAATAATGGTATTGAAGACTGAGCTGTAGTTGATGAATAGTAGCCGTATGTATGAGTTGCTGCTTTCAAGGTGATCCAGAGCTGAGTGGAGAGTCTGCGATATTGCATCCGCTGTGGAGTAATTGTGATAATAGGTGAATTGCAGTGGGTCCAGATATTTGCAAGGTACATGTTAATTCTGGCCATGACCAGCCGCTCAAAGCATTTCATCACAGAAGAAGTTGGTGCTACTGGGTGATAGGTGTTGAGGCAGCTCACACTACTCTTCTTGGCTACTGGGATGATTGATGCCCTTTTGAAGCAGGTGGGAACCTCTGACTGTCGCAATGAGTGGTTGAAAATGTCCGTGTACACACCGGCTTGTTGGTTGATGCAGATTTTCAGTACCCTGCCAGGTACACCATCAGGGCCTGATGCCATGCGAGGGGTCATGACATTCTAGCATCATCCTCAGAGACAGATATCACAGGGACCTCAGCCACTGGTGTTGCAAAAGAGACACTGAGTATCTGTGGATTTGCCTCCAGCCCTCCCACAATCTCTGCAGCTGCACAGACTCCTGTACAATCCATCAGCAACCCAAGCTCCAGATCCAGACCTCCTTTGGGAGCCCTTCTTACCTTCAGCATCCTCTCCAATCCTGGTTCCCATGAACCAATCTCTACCAGCCAGCAGTCTACGTGTGTCCCTCAACTGCCGAGCCCCTTGCTAGTCCACTGCCGCGGTCATCGTTCTGCAGAGGTGCCTCCTCTGCTTCACCTTCTCAAAGTGGGGTGTTCTCCCCATTTCTGGTGCCCTGCACCAGTCCGTTGCTGGAGACTGCAACCTGTTATTGCCACAGCCAAGCATAAGCACTACCGTCTTGGGCCCAGACCCTGGCTTGGAGGATTTTAAAATAAAATACCATCAGTTCCTTTAACAGGCCTGTATGAAGCCATCGGCACAAGGACCAGGTGGTTGAATGTTTTGGAGCAACACTGCATCTCTGCTCCCCACTTTCCCGGATACGTTACAGTATGTCCGGCAGCACTGCTATTGTTTTTCATGAGGATATGGGTTATGAGAAGCTCTCTGGAATTCAGAAGAATGGTGGGGGGGGGGGGGGGGGAATCTTAGAGAAACATACAAAATTATTGAAGTGATAGAGAAGATAGGAAAGTTGTTTCCATTGGAAGGTAAGATTAGAACTAGGTATAAGGGCTTCAGGATTGGAGGAAGTAGATTCAGAACAGAGGTGAGGAGGAACTGCTTCTCCCAGAATCTATGGAATTCTCTGCCCAAGAAAGCAGTAGAGGCTGTCTCATTAAATATATTTAAGATGCAGACAGATTTTTTTCATAGTAGGAGAATTAAGGGTTCTGGGGAAAAGGTGGGTAGGTGGAGCTGAGCCCATACCCAGATCAGCCATGATCTTATTGAATGGTGGAGCAGGCTCCACAGATCAGATGATCATCTCCTGCTCCTATTTATTATGGATGTTAAAATGGGCAGGGCCAGAAGCGACATATCCTATAGAATGTTATATCACAGAACCTTCAGCCCACAATGTTGTGCCAACCTATATATACTTAAAAAAAAATCCATCCCTATTTCATTACTCTCTATTTTTCTTTAATTCATGTGCTTGTCTTAAGAATCTCTTAAATGCTCTGTTGTTCCAGCCTCTACCACCATTCCTGGCAATGCATTCCAGTCTCTACTCTCTTTATAAAAAAACCTGCCCCTGATGTCTCCCCTAAATTTCCTCCCTTGACTTTGAGAGATGTCCTCTGGTGTTTGCTACTCCTGCCCTGGGCAACAGGCACTGGCTGCCCACCTTATCTACACCTCTCAGAATCTTGTCAACGTCCCCGCTCCTCTTGGCTTAAGCCTACTCAGCCTAATGGTTAAATCACCTCTCATCCTTCTTTGCTCCAAAGGGAAAAGCCCCAGCTCTGCTAACCTTGCCTCATAAGACTTGCTTTCCAATCCAGGCAACATCCTGGTAAATCTCCTCTGCACCCTCTTCATAGCTTCCACATTCTTCCTGTGATGAGGTGACCAGAACTGAACACAGTACTCTAAGTGTGGTCTCACCAGATATTTATTCCATGTTATAATGTTTATTGAAATATAGGTATGATTATAGATGGAAGAGGTAGCCTGTGCTTAAGGCATTGGCGGATTAACTACCACCCAGACCCCGAGGCTGATCTTCAGAAAGGCTCTCCCTGACCTTCCCCCCCCACCCTCACCCCGCATCACCCTTCATTGAATAGAATAAAATGACATTAAGTGACATTAAATAACATATTAGGGATTTCCAAAGTGGTCGATGTTGACCCGGGGTGGGGGGTGGGTGGGGGGTGGTGGTCAATGGGACTATCCAAGGGGTTGAAAACTGCCAGGGGGTCAAAAAGGGGTCAATAAAAGCTGGGAGGCCGATTCAACTTTTGGGTTCGAAAGAATTGTAGAGACTGATGTCCCTGCTCCTGCCCGGGAGCCCGACGTCCCTGCTCCTGCCCAGGCGCCTGATGTCCCTGCTCCTGCCTGGGAGCCCGACATCCCCGCTCCTCTTGGCTTAAGCCTACTCAGCCTAATGGTTAACCTGCCACTGGGTTAAGGATGAAGTTACTATAAACATAGAGGACAGAATGAAAGGTATTCAAGCAATGGTGCCTTTATTGCAAGAAATAACTAAAAGAATTCAAAGGTAGATCTGTAATGGCCAAGCAGTAACAACTGTGAAATAGTAGGATACATGAATGCAGAGATTGGACCTGCATGTGGCAGACAATATGGTTGTAATTTTACATCAATTGGTGTAAGTAGTCAAGCTTATGCCATAAAGCCAATAAATATCTGGGATGTGTTTGGTTAGGTTTCTGGGATAATATATTCTGAAGCCTACTAAAGAACAAATGTATTGGATTTAATGTTAAACAGTGAGCTAGATTTCATTTGCAGCTAAACAGTGAAAACATGTTTATTTAATGGCAATCATAATATGATGGTGTCCCAAGGAGTATTTGAAAGGGAGAAACAAGAACCAGCTGCAAAGATTCTACTTTTAGATAAGGCAGATTTCAATGGAATGAGAAAGAGAGATCAACAGTAAACCACACAAATCTGTTAATAGAAAAATGACAGAGGATCTGTGGGAGGTGTTCTGAAGGAATTTAATAGGATCCAGAGCCAATTTATACCCCTGAAGGGCAATTGATAAAAGAATACTAATGAGATGATGGGCAAGATGAAACAAAAGGAAAAAGCAGTCAAAACTACAGGAAACCGTGTTAGTGGTGGTGAACTCCAGGTTTAGACTGGAATATTGAAAATATCCTTCCACTGTTTAAAAAGGTGAGAGAAATTTGGGAATCATTATTAAGTGAATTGGAACTTGGACCAGTTAGCCTAAATCTGTTGAGCCTATATTTAAAGGCAAGACATAATCCAAGCACCTTGGAATCATTTAGCTATTTGCAAAAAGTTAACAATGAGCTGTAAAATGGAGGTGATGTCTAACAAACCTTGAAGGGGTGACTGATACCAAGCACATGGCAAGGTCCATGATGTCTATTGTTTTGGAGATCAAAATGGTATTTTATAGAGTCCTACAAAATGATTGCAGACGTTGATAGAAATTATTGCAAAATAATGTCAGGAAAGTGGGGGAGAGAGAGAAAAAGGGAGAGAGGAAAGGGAGAGGTGAGAGGGGGAGAGAAGGTAAGAGAGGGGGAGAGAAGATGAGGGGGAGAGAAGGTGAGGGTGAGAGAAGGTGAGGGTGAGAGAGGGGAGAGGTAAGAGAGGGGGAGAGAAGGTGAGGGGAGATAAAGAGAGGGGAAGAGAAGGTGAAGGGAGAGAAAGAGAGAGGGGGAGAGGAGAGAAAGAGGGGAAAGAAAGAGAGGAGAGAAAAGAGGGAGAAAAAAGGGGAGAGAAAAAGAGAGAGGGGAGAAAAAGGGATAGGGGAGAGAAAGAGAAGAGAGAGGGAGAGAGTAAATGGGTAGAGAAATGGAGAGGGGTAGAGAGAAAAGGAGAGAGAGAGAGAAAGGGAGAAGGTTAGAGAGAAAGGGGAGAGAGGGAGAGGGGAAGAGAGGGAGAGGGGAAGAGAGGGAGAGATGGGCAGAGAGAGGGAGAGATGGGCAGAGAGAGGGAGAGTTGGGCAGAGAGAGGGAGAGATGGGCAGAGAGAGGGAGAGATGGGCAGAGAGAGGGAGAGATGGGCAGAGAGAGGGAGAGATGGGCAGAGAGAGGGAGAGATGGGCAGAGAGAGGGAGAGATGGGCAGAGAGAGGGAGAGATGGGCAGAGAGAGGGAGAGATGGGCAGAGAGAGGGAGAGATGGGCAGAGAGAGGGAGAGATGGGCAGAGAGAGGGAGAGATGGGCAGAGAGAGGGAGAGATGGGCAGAGAGAGGGAGAGATGGGCAGAGAGAGGGAGAGATGGGCAGAGAGAGGGAGAGATGGGCAGAGAGAGGGAGAGATGGGCAGAGAGAGGGAGAGATGGGCAGAGAGAGGGAGAGATGGGCAGAGAGAGGGAGGGGAGAAGAAGGAGGGGAGGGGAGGAAGAAGGAGAGGAGAAAGAGGGAGAGAGAGGGGGGAAGAAAGAGGGGCCAGAGGGAGAGGGAGAGTTAGAATAATGGGAAAGTACTCAAAGTGGTAGCAACAACTACAAACATTGGCAATTCTGAGAGATGGCCTCCTTGTACTTAAATCATGAAATGCAGAAATTAAAAGCCATATGAAATGCTTCATGTCATATCAAGAATGGCAGCATTTGCAGAAGGTCACAAATTATACTGCAGTTAAACAATGTCTTGGTTAACCACTACTTGGAGCACAACGATCTGTGCTGGGCCATGCCTCAGGAGGAATACATTTGGGTATGAAGGAAAATGTGACATAGATGACAGATGAGGTCCAAGAGTTAAATTAAAAGAGAACCTAGTGTGGGATTGTGTTCCTTGGAGCTTTAAACATTGGGGAATGATTTCAATGAAATCTTCAAGATATTACTATGAACAAATTGGGGGGAGTGGGGGGAGGAAAAGAGAGAGAGAGAGAGAGAGAGATAGATCCCTCTGCCGAGGTAGTAGACAGATTTAATCAGGGATGGAAGTTAAAGGAACAGGATGAAAAGGTGACAGGGTTCAAAAACACTTGTGCACATGACAAGTAGTGAAATTCCACTACACTTAAGTTAAAACTGCGAATATCTTTCATTTTACCTTCCCACATTCCAGCCATTTATTTAGCAATTGTAAACCGGATAAGAGTTGAAGATCTTGATTTGCTAATATGTAGTCAGTTTCGCTAAAAGAACATTATTTAAACATATTATAGCAGCAAATAACTGCAATTTGAAGATATCACTGCTTCCCCACCAACCCGCGCCCAAATATTTTGCCACCCAACAATACTGAAAGTCTTTTGAAATATGTAAAGGTTAAAGGTTAACTGTTAAAGTTCCATTGTTGTTATTTGTTAACCACTAAAAATAACTGGATACCAGCCTGGAGGGTGCAAGATGGTTATTTGGAGTGAGGTTGGCCACGATCTTATTGTGGGTGAAGGAGTTGAGTGGGTGAAGAAGCTAAGTGGCCTTGTTCTGGTCATGTGATCTGACGCTATTGTATCTGAACATCTGTGTCACTGACACTCTCCTCTTTGTATCTCATCTGTCAATCTCTGGCACTATCTTTCCTCTAGATCTGAACATATTTCATACAAGCTCTTGCTCCTAATTTAAACAAAATAAATGTTGGAAATTTTCAGTAGAACAGACGGGATCTATGAAGAGAGAATGAGAGAGATTGCTTCAGATCAAAGAACATCAAATCTTCTGATCAAACCTTAATTTGCTCTCTCTCTCTCTCTCTCTCTCTCTCTCTCTCTCTCTCTCTCTCTCTCTGGATGCAGCTCCACTTGTTGAACATTTCTCCATGGATGCACAAGTCTTGATGAAGGGTTCTGACCTGAGATGTTTTCCTCCAGCAGATTGTGTTTTGCTTCGAATTCCAGCATCTGCAGTTTGCTTCCGGGGCTTTCAGCCAAGTAATGGCATCAAAGAGCCTACTCAAAAACAGGAGGCATTTGTGTTCACTGCACCAAACTACAAATGTCCCAAGAGAGGCAGTGGTCGGTGCTGGCATGGTTTCTGAGAGGCTTGGGGACCTTTGCCGGGATGACCAGTGAACGGCCTCTCAATCAAAACACATTAATTCCTGGGATTTAATCAAGAAAACCTGCAGATGCTGAGGTCTAGTGCAATACACAAATGTGCTGGAAAAACTTGGCAGTTCGTGAAGAAGGCATGCAGAAAGTTAAAGGCAATCAACGTTTCGCACAAGCTCTTCATTAGAAATGAGGTAAAACTGATAGACATCTGAATAAAAAGATGGGTTCCCACCCCCCCCCCCCCACCTTTGTGGTGGAACCACTGTATAACTATTGGCACTGTCTGTATGAATGTACTGTATGGGTTGGTCCGCACCTGCACCTGTGACTCCTCCCCTCAGAATCCCCATAAAGGATGTTTCGCTCAAACTCCCTCAGTACCTGCCTTGGAACCAGGCCAGCAACATATGAGGCATGCTAATGGTGATTAAAGCCTATTAATCACAACTCTCAGTCTCATGTGGTTAATCAATAGCACTACAATTTAATCACCATAAATTTTGTCATGGACAAGGCAATATGGGCAAATAAACTGGACACCGACCCTAAGACCCAGAGGCCTCCAACAAATTCGATCAATGCCTTCACTGCCTCAACGTTTTCATGAGACGCAACGACATGCAGAGTGAGGAAAATAAGTTGAGATCTACTCTTCACGCAGATTGGCCACCACATTTTTTTTAGATGATAAGGGAATGCAATTCTTACTCAGCTACATTGGAGCTCCTGCAGAGACAGTATCAGACCCCAACAAATGTTATCTATGCCAAGTACCTTCTGGGCAGTCGTAGACAAGCGCCTGGTGTGTGGGTGGATGAATACATGCAGGTCCTATGAGAGCTGGGGCAAGCCTGCAACTGTAGAGATGTCTCTGCTGCTGTCCACTGAGAGGAACTGATACATGATACATGTGTGGCAGGATTCAAGTCAGATCACATCAAACAGAGACTCCAGAAAATTGTGATCGAAGCCTGCAAGAAGTCGTCAACCTGGCAAAAGCGCTCGAGACAGCACAGCTGAACGTGGAGGTCTTCTCCTCTGGAAATACAGCTGCCAGATTAGGAGCATGGGCCCAGACATCTTGGGACACGGGGTCCAGGTTACCTCCGCCGCCATTGAGCACCCAAAGTGCTACTTCTGCAGCCGTGCAAAACATCCCTGTAAGAACTGCCCTGCCCGAAACGCACACGTTCCTCCTGTGAGAAGAAGGGAGTCTACGGGAAGGTACATAGGTCCTAACTTTCCTCCAACAGTGCCACGTGCAGCCAGCAGCCACCACCATCTTGGACTGTGTCACTTCCAGTTGCAGGGAATGGCTCAACAGGACCATGGGGACGGCAAACCAGAACGGCGCCACTTCCAGCATCACTTCCAGCGGTGAGGGGCAACACTGCGTGTGCGGCATAGGGGCAGCCATCTTGAGGGGGCACCACTGAACCAGCACTACAACAGTGATTAAGATGTTGGCTTCGATTACTGTGGATCAGGACAGACCACATCAATTAGCCAAGGGCACGACAGACAGAGGTAAATGGTTGCGTCAGGAACTGCCTATTCAATTCAAGGAGCATGGGGAACTTTATTCACCCAGGCACAGTACAGCACTATACTCTCGCAAGTGACCCCAGCGAAGTGTAAAGATGATCTGGCCTCAGCCGAGATCATGGGAGCTGCACCGTGGTATTGACTGTACATGGCACTGAGTACAAGAATTCTAAGCTCCTTATCATGCTATGGCTCTGAATGCCAGAAATACTGGGACTGGACTTCCAGTGACAGCACAAGAGGGTCCAAATGCAGTTTGATGGGCCACACCCCCCCCCCTCCTCCTATGGTCTGCAGCTACCAACTTTCAAACTGCCCACCCTCCCTTCTGAACACAACCTGCAGTCTGTCCACCCTCCAGGTCCCACTGCCACCCTAGTTCAAGAACCTCATCCCTGACTGCAAGCCTGTCACTACCAAGAGCAGGCAAACAGCCCCAGGGATAGAGCCTTCATTAAAACAGTTAAATGACTTCTGGCTGAAGGGATCATAAAACCCAGCACCAGCCCCTGGAGGGCACAGGGGTCGTAGTTAAGAGCAGAAAGAAACACTGCATGGTCATCGACTATAGTCAGACCATAAACCGATTTACCTAGCTGGATGCCTACCCCCTCCGCCCCATCGCCGACATGGTGAATGACATCGGCCAGTACTGGGTTTTCTCAACCATTCCGATCTGCCCGGAGGAAAGTCCATACACTGCATTCGAAGCAGATAGATGCCTCTACCACTTCCTCCTGCTCCTCTTTGAGGACTCCAGTGAGGTCTCCATCTTCCAGAGAGAGATGGACTGGATAGTGGATACTATGTGCTAAAGGTCATATTTCTCCATCTGGACAACATGACCATCTGCAGCTATGACCACCAGGATCATGTCGTGGTTGGGCTTCTTTTCCTACTACACCCAGTGGATCCATAACTATGCAGACAAAGCACATCCCTAGTGAAAATAACCACTTTTCCCCATCAGCAAAAGCCTAAGTGATGTTTGCACACATCAAGGGCAACATTGTGGAGATGCACACTGTGGACGAATCCATCCTTTCTAGCTTCTTCTGGAATTTCCACTCTGTTACAGAGCTAGCCTTTTTGAAGAGATCTGGATTCTTAAACACCCTTGATCTCACTCTCAGCAGGTTGCCAATCCCCTGATTCAGCCAAGGCTTCTGGTTGGGGAACTCTCACGAGATCTCCAGACATCAGGTCCCTGACCCATGTCCCTGAATGCGTCTGACTTTGCCCTGGCTTCCACGCTCAATCCGGCGGGCAGGCCCATGGTATTTTTTTCCAGACCCTCCAGGGCCCCAAACTCCAGCCATCGAGAAGGAGGTCCAGGCCATAGTGGAAGCTGTGTGCCACTGGAGACACTACTTGGCCGGAAAACCATTCACCCTGCTGACCGACTAACATGCAATTGCCTTTATATTCAATAATAAACAGCAGGGAAAAATTAAGAATAAGATCCTGAGGTGGAGAATTGAGCTATTCATCTACAACCACAAGATCTTATACCAGCCCGGGAAGCTCAATGAGCATCCCAATGCCCTATCCCAGGGACATGCGCCAACACGCAGTTGGTCCATTTCCAAGCTCTCCAAAACAGCCTCTGCCACCCCAGGATCACCAGGTTCTACCACTTTGTTAGAACTTCCAACCTCCCTTACTCTGTTGAGGATATCAGGATATCAGACCTGCCCAGTCTTCACTGAATGTAATTCCCAATTCTACCGATCAGACAAAACTCACCTGATTAAAGCCACCTGCTATTTCAAATGCCTGAGTATGGACTTCAAGGGCCCCCTCCCCTCCATCAACAGAAATATACATTTCCTCAACATTATCGATGTATACTCCCACTTCCCTTTTGCCATCCCCTGCCCAGACATGACCATGCCCACAGTCATAAAGTCACTATGCAGCATATTCACTCTATTTGGATACCCCTGCTAGATCCATAGTGACCAGGGGTCCTCGTTTATGAGTGAGGAGCTGCGCCAGTACCTACTGACCAAGGGCATAGCCACGAGCAGGATCATGAGCTATAACCCCTGAGGGAACGGCAAGATAAAAAGGGAAAATGCCACCATCTGGAAGGCATCCTCAGGTTGAAAGGCCTTCCCATCTCCCAGTGGCAAGAGGTTGTCCCTGAGGCATTCCACACTACGAGGTCCCTCCCCGCATGAAAGGTTCTTTTCTATCCCCAGTGTCGGGAGCCACATTTCCATCCCTGGGTTGACAGGATTGGTGTGTGAAGAAAGATTGCATAAACTAGGGCAACACACACGCATTGGATTTTAGAAAATGAAAGGGGATCTAGATGTATACAATTCTGACTTGGACAGGACGAGATGCAGGAAGAATGTTCCTAATGTTGGGTAACTCCAGAACTTGTAGGGGGGGTGGGGAGGTCATAGTCTAAGGACAAGGTGCAAGCCATTTAGGACTAGGGTGAGGAGAAACTTCTTCACTCAAAGTGGAGAAGTTTCCTACCCCCACCCCCTTCACTCCTTCCCTCAGATCCATTCAAAAGGACTGTGGCCCCAATGGCCAAAGGGATCAAGAGGGCTGGGGTTGCCATAAACGCATCAAACTTTCTTCCACCTACCACGAGTCCATGGGCCGAGGTCGTCTCTTCGAACACAGAACTTCCAGGAAACGTTTGAGTAAGTGCAAAGCCGTCACGAAATTAAAGAGCTCGAATCGTATTGGAGTGGAAGAGATCCTGCCTGAACCAGGACGGAGTGGGATGGGGATGTGTGTGCGAGGGGGAGTTGGATAATAGACCGTCTTGCCGGGGTCCAATGGGTTAAGCTAGCCCCGTGACGCTCCCGCTGCGGTTGGGGGGGGGGGGGGGGGGGAGTGTTAGTGTGGATGGGACAGGGCGCAGACGGAGAGTAAGGTAATCCCTCCATCCACTCTTCGGGGCTCCGCGGCAGGCGACAGACGGTGCAGCGCAGATGTATCTGAAAGCACTAGCGGTGGCAATCATCTTCGTGGGATGCTGGCGGGAAGCGAGCGGAGAGGAGGCAGGTAAATCCCACTGGGGTGGGGTACAGGACACTGAGGCTCGGGAAGAGCCGGCTCACAGCGGAGGCTACGGTGCTTTGGTAGTGAGGTTGAGGAGTGGAGGCGGGCTGCGGTGACCCTTCTCCCGGGCCGGGACCCTGCAGCCACTCGGGACCATTAGCGGACCAGGGCACTGAGCGGGAAGGGAAACCCTCCGCCTTTTCATCCGGACCCCTGTCCCGCTCTGTGGCCCCACCTCTGGCCCTGGATCCGCAGCCCCTCTCTACCCGTTGTTAGGCGCAAAAATTTGTTCTGAAATTGGGTTTCATCCGAGAGCGGGTTTATACAGGAACCGGTCCACGCTACGACAATTAAATTAGATGGAGATGTACAGCACCGTAACAGGTCCTTCTGGGCTGAGCCCGTGATGTTTCGAAGGATAGGAAGAAACCGGAGCACGCGGGAAAACCCAGGCAGAAGTAAAACACCACAGAAACCTTGGTTTAAGTAGATAGACATTGCTGGAGAAACTCAGCAGGTCCAAACAGAGCAGAAAGTACACGGGGACAACAAACTCTGAACAGTGAATAGTGCGTGAATAGAACCCGGTTGCGCAAAATGCCTACCAGGGACTAAGCCTCCAACCGACCACCCCCCCCCCCCACCTTCACTCCCATCCTTCCTCCCCCCTTCACTCCCATCCTTCCTCCCCCCCCTTCACTCCCATCCTTCCTCCCCCCCTTCACTCCCATCCTTCTTCCCCCCCTTCACTCCCATCCTTCCTCCCCCCCTTCACTCCCATCCTTCCTACCCCCCCTTCACTCCCATCCATCTTCCCCGCTTCACACCCATCATTCACCCCCCTTCACTCCCGTCCTTCTCCCCCCTTCGCTCCCGTCCTTCTCCCCCCTTCGCTCCCGTCCTTCTCCCCCCTTCGCTCCCGTCCTTCTCCCCCCTTCGCTCCCGTCCTTCTCCCCCCTTCGCTCCCGTCCTTCTCCCCCCTTCGCTCCCGTCCTTCTCCCCCCTTCGCTCCCGTCCTTCTCCCCCCTTCGCTCCCGTCCTTCTCCCCCCCTTCGCTCCCGTCCTTCTCCCCCCTTCGCTCCCGTCCTTCTCCCCCCTTCGCTCCCGTCCTTCTCCCCCCTTCACTCCCATCCTTCCTCCCCCCCCTTCACTCCCATCCTTCCTCCCCCCCTTCACTCCCATCCTTCTTCCCCCCCTTCACTCCCATCCTTCCTCCCCCCCTTCACTCCCATCCTTCCTTCTCCCCCTTCGCTCCCCTCCTTCTCCCCCCTTCGCTCCCCTCCTTCTCCCCCCTTCGCTCCCCTCCTTCTCCCCCCTTCGCTCCCCTCCTTCTCCCCCCTTCGCTCCCCTCCTTCTCCCCCCTTCGCTCCCGTCCTTCTCCCCCCTTCGCTCCCGTCCTTCTCCCCCCTTCGCTCCCGTCCTTCTCCCCCCTTCGCTCCCGTCCTTCTCCCCCCTTCGCTCCCGTCCTTCTCCCCCCTTCGCTCCCCTCCTTCTCCCCCCTTCGCTCCCCTCCTTCTCCCCCCTTCGCTCCCCTCCTTCTCCCCCCTTCGCTCCCCTCCTTCTCCCCCCTTCGCTCCCCTCCTTCTCCCCCCTTCGCTCCCCTCCTTCTCCCCCCTTCGCTCCCCTCCTTCTCCCCCCTTCGCTCCCCTCCTTCTCCCCCTTCGCTCCCGTCCTTCTCCCCCCTTCGCTCCCGTCCTTCTCCCCCCTTCGCTCCCGTCCTTCTCCCCCCTTCGCTCCCGTCCTTCTCCCCCCTTCGCTCCCGTCCTTCTCCCCCCTTCGCTCCCGTCCTTCTCCCCCCTTCGCTCCCGTCCTTCTCCCCCCTTCGCTCCCCTCCTTCTCCCCCCTTCGCTCCCGTCCTTCTCCCCCCTTCGCTCCCCTCCTTCTCCCCCCTTCGCTCCCCTCCTTCTCCCCCCTTCGCTCCCCTCCTTCTCCCCCCTTCGCTCCCCTCCTTCTCCCCCCTTCGCTCCCCTCCTTCTCCCCCCTTCGCTCCCCTCCTTCTCCCCCCTTCGCTCCCCTCCTTCTCCCCCCTTCGCTCCCCTCCTTCTCCCCCCTTCGCTCCCCTCCTTCTCCCCCTTCGCTCCCGTCCTTCTCCCCCCTTCGCTCCCGTCCTTCTCCCCCCTTCGCTCCCGTCCTTCTCCCCCCTTCGCTCCCGTCCTTCTCCCCCCTTCGCTCCCGTCCTTCTCCCCCCTTCGCTCCCGTCCTTCTCCCCCCTTCGCTCCCGTCCTTCTCCCCCCTTCGCTCCCGTCCTTCTCCCCCCTTCGCTCCCGTCCTTCTCCCCCCTTCGCTCCCGTCCTTCTCCCCCCTTCGCTCCCGTCCTTCTCCCCCCTTCGCTCCCGTCCTTCTCCCCCCTTCGCTCCCGTCCTTCTCCCCCCTTCGCTCCCGTCCTTCTCCCCCCTTCGCTCCCGTCCTTCTCCCCCCTTCGCTCCCGTCCTTCTCCCCCCTTCGCTCCCGTCCTTCTCCCCCCTTCGCTCCCGTCCTTCTCCCCCCTTCGCTCCCGTCCTTCTCCCCCCTTCGCTCCCGTCCTTCTCCCCCCTTCGCTCCCGTCCTTCTCCCCCCTTCGCTCCCGTCCTTCTCCCCCCTTCGCTCCCGTCCTTCTCCCCCCTTCGCTCCCGTCCTTCTCCCCCCTTCGCTCCCGTCCTTCTCCCCCCTTCGCTCCCGTCCTTCTCCCCCCTTCGCTCCCGTCCTTCTCCCCCCTTCGCTCCCGTCCTTCTCCCCCCTTCGCTCCCGTCCTTCTCCCCCCTTCGCTCCCGTCCTTCTCCCCCCTTCGCTCCCGTCCTTCTCCCCCCTTCGCTCCCGTCCTTCTCCCCCCTTCGCTCCCGTCCTTCTCCCCCCTTCGCTCCCGTCCTTCTCCCCCCTTCGCTCCCGTCCTTCTCCCCCCTTCGCTCCCGTCCTTCTCCCCCCTTCGCTCCCGTCCTTCTCCCCCCTTCGCTCCCGTCCTTCTCCCCCCTTCGCTCCCGTCCTTCTCCCCCCTTCGCTCCCGTCCTTCTCCCCCCTTCGCTCCCGTCCTTCTCCCCCCTTCGCTCCCGTCCTTCTCCCCCCTTCGCTCCCGTCCTTCTCCCCCCTTCGCTCCCGTCCTTCTCCCCCCTTCGCTCCCGTCCTTCTCCCCCCTTCGCTCCCGTCCTTCTCCCCCCTTCGCTCCCGTCCTTCTCCCCCCTTCGCTCCCGTCCTTCTCCCCCCTTCGCTCCCGTCCTTCTCCCCCCTTCGCTCCCGTCCTTCTCCCCCTTCGCTCCCGTCCTTCTCCCCCCTTCGCTCCCGTCCTTCTCCCCCCTTCGCTCCCGTCCTTCTCCCCCCTTCGCTCCCGTCCTTCTCCCCCCTTCGCTCCCGTCCTTCTCCCCCCTTCGCTCCCGTCCTTCTCCCCCCTTCGCTCCCGTCCTTCTCCCCCCTTCGCTCCCGTCCTTCTCCCCCCTTCGCTCCCGTCCTTCTCCCCCCTTCGCTCCCGTCCTTCTCCCCCCTTCGCTCCCGTCCTTCTCCCCCCTTCGCTCCCGTCCTTCTCCCCCCTTCGCTCCCGTCCTTCTCCCCCCTTCGCTCCCGTCCTTCTCCCCCCTTCGCTCCCGTCCTTCTCCCCCCTTCGCTCCCGTCCTTCTCCCCCCTTCGCTCCCGTCCTTCTCCCCCCTTCGCTCCCGTCCTTCTCCCCCCTTCGCTCCCGTCCTTCTCCCCCCTTCGCTCCCGTCCTTCTCCCCCCTTCGCTCCCGTCCTTCTCCCCCCTTCGCTCCCGTCCTTCTCCCCCCTTCGCTCCCGTCCTTCTCCCCCCTTCGCTCCCGTCCTTCTCCCCCCTTCGCTCCCGTCCTTCTCCCCCCTTCGCTCCCGTCCTTCTCCCCCCTTCGCTCCCGTCCTTCTCCCCCCTTCGCTCCCGTCCTTCTCCCCCCTTCGCTCCCGTCCTTCTCCCCCCTTCGCTCCCGTCCTTCTCCCCCCTTCGCTCCCGTCCTTCTCCCCCCTTCGCTCCCGTCCTTCTCCCCCCTTCGCTCCCGTCCTTCTCCCCCCTTCGCTCCCGTCCTTCTCCCCCCTTCGCTCCCGTCCTTCTCCCCCCTTCGCTCCCGTCCTTCTCCCCCCTTCGCTCCCGTCCTTCTCCCCCCTTCGCTCCCGTCCTTCTCCCCCCTTCGCTCCCGTCCTTCTCCCCCCTTCGCTCCCGTCCTTCTCCCCCCTTCGCTCCCGTCCTTCTCCCCCCTTCGCTCCCGTCCTTCTCCCCCCTTCGCTCCCGTCCTTCTCCCCCCTTCGCTCCCGTCCTTCTCCCCCCTTCGCTCCCGTCCTTCTCCCCCCTTCGCTCCCGTCCTGCTCCCCCCTTCGCTCCCGTCCTGCTCCCCCCTTTGCTCCCGTCCTGCTCCCCCCTTCGCTCCCGTCCTGCTCCCCCCTTCGCTCCCGTCCTGCTCCCCCCTTCGCTCCCGTCCTGCTCCCCCCTTCGCTCCCGTCCTGCTCCCCCCTTCGCTCCCGTCCTGCTCCCCCCTTCGCTCCCGTCCTGCTCCCCCCTTCGCTCCCGTCCTGCTCCCCCCTTCGCTCCCGTCCTTCTCCCCCCTTCGCTCCCGTCCTTCTCCCCCCTTCGCTCCCGTCCTGCTCCCCCCTTCGCTCCCGTCCTGCTCCCCCCTTCGCTCCCGTCCTGCTCCCCCCTTCGCTCCCGTCCTGCTCCCCCCTTCGCTCCCGTCCTGCTCCCCCCTTCGCTCCCGTCCTGCTCCCCCCTTCGCTCCCGTCCTGCTCCCCCCTTCGCTCCCGTCCTGCTCCCCCCTTCGCTCCCGTCCTGCTCCCCCCTTCGCTCCCGTCCTGCTCCCCCCTTCGCTCCCGTCCTGCTCCCCCCTTCGCTCCCGTCCTGCTCCCCCCTTCGCTCCCGTCCTGCTCCCCCCTTCGCTCCCGTCCTGCTCCCCCCTTCGCTCCCGTCCTGCTCCCCCCTTCGCTCCCGTCCTGCTCCCCCCTTCGCTCCCGTCCTGCTCCCCCCTTCGCTCCCGTCCTGCTCCCCCCTTCGCTCCCGTCCTGCTCCCCCCTTCGCTCCCGTCCTGCTCCCCCCTTCGCTCCCGTCCTGCTCCCCCCTTCGCTCCCGTCCTGCTCCCCCCTTCGCTCCCGTCCTTTTCCCTCCCTCCCTCCCATCCTTCACTCCCGTCCTTCTTTCCCCTCCTCCTTCACTCCCGTTCCCCCACTCCCGTCCATTGACCACGTTGTCTCCCCTCACTAGTTCCATTTGCCTGTATTCAGCCCATGAGCATTTAACCCTTTCCAAAGGCTATCACGTTCCTGGCACTTCCCCTTGTCACACTAATAAGGACTGCTCCAACACTGCAAGGGGATTGTTTGCCTTATTGTAACATTTTTTCTTGCACTATGCTCTCTGAACATTTCTTATCTATCTTTTGCATTTATTTTGTCAATAGTATGAATTTCAATGCATATTGTATGTACATTCTACAATGTATATGGCATTAAATGCATAGATATGGTCATAAATCTTCTTACTTACTCATTACAGAGGAGATAGAGGCAGAGAACCAAAGGGAATTCCAGAGCTTATGTCTGAAGGCATGATGTCCAATAGTTGGGAGATTTTAAAATCAGTAATGTACAAGAGATCAAGATAATTGTGAGGAAGAGTTCAGGAGGCAGGTTGAATTGAACTAAATTGAATTGTTTATTGTCTCATTTACTGAGATACAGTGAAAAGCTCCTCGACCCTCCCACCATGGGAAATAACTTTTCCACATCTATTCTATCTGTGCCATCATTTTTAAGTGAGCTGCACTCCCCTTAAGCTGTGTAAAATGTAAAGTAACTTGAAAAAAAACATCAGTATTGTCATCCTTAATTACGTAAAGTTCAATTCAATCAGGTAATTCCGGTCGCTTTGAAAACTTAATTTTTTTTCCAAATCAGCAAAATAGACCATTTTCAATTTACAATGAACAAACTTGAACTTAATCATTTTAAATGTGTGCATTTGTTACCTATTATTTTATTTTTATTTGTTTTAATTTTTTTTAAATTTTATTTTTTCCGGCTGTTTAAGGCTGCTGTTTGCTTGAATTCCGGATACCAGGGGCTATCATTTTGTTTTCCAGGTGATGCTTCAAGCTGAACTGTGTATATATAACAGCCCAGCCAATCCTCATAACTCATGTCAAATCAAAGACCGATGAGGTTCTGAGCAACCTTGGTATAATTGTTGGCTTTTTTTTTGACAGGTCATTCAAAGAATCCATCTCATTCAGTTTCAAGCAACCATATTCATTGCAGATGACCTTTAATTATGGCTCCCTCTGTGATTGAGCATGTAATTAGCAGATGTAGTCAATCACCTTGAGTAATCACTTGTCTTGCAGAGAGCTGTGATTTGTTCACTGGTCAGTCAATACAGCAGGAAGGGAATGCTGTCCCTTTGACATTCTGCCAACTACAGTAATTTACCTGGTTAATATTGAAAATGTGCTACTTGCTTGTTGATTAGTTTGCCATTAGCTGGAAAGGTTCAGACAAAGTGATTGAAGAGGAAACCACACAAACTAAAGAAGAATCAGAGGTCATAAAATGATTGACAAGGAAAATCTTGTGAGTTATCATGACCTGGAATTCATTGCCTGAAAGGGTGTTGAAAGCAGACTTGAGGCTTTCAAAAGGAATTAGATGAATGTTTGAGGGCAGAACTTTAGCAAAAGAGATTCTCAGTAAAATACACACTGGAGAATGCAAAAGTAAGTCTTTTGTCGCGGGTCATCATGGCTTTGCACTTGTATGGCATGAATTTTGGCAGCCGTTTGACAGCACTTAATATAGGAAGGCATGTTTCATGTTCTCTTCTTCTCTTTGGCTTGGCTTCGCGGACGAAGATTTATGGAGGGGGTAAAAAGTCCACATCAGCTGCAGGCTCGTTTGTGGCTGACAAGTCCGATGCGGGACAGGCAGACACGATTGCAGCGGTTGCAGGGGAAAATTGGTTGGTTGGGGTTGGGTGTTGGGTTTTTCCTCCTTTGCCTTTTGTCAGTGAGGTAGGCTCTGCGGTCTTCTTCAAAGGAGGTTGCTGCCCGCCAAACTGTGAGGCACCAAGATGCACGGTTTGAGGCGATATCAGCCCACTGGCGGTGGTCAATGTGGCAGGCACCAAGAGATTTCTTTAGGCAGTCCTTGTACCTTTTCTTTGGTGCACCTCTGTCACGGTAGCCAGTGGAGAGCTCGCCATATAACACGATCTTGGGAAGGCGATGGTCCTCCATTCTGGAGACGTGACCCATCCAGCGCAGCTGGATCTTCAGCAGCGTGGACTCGATGCTGTCGACCTCTGCCATCTCGAGTACTTCGACGTTAGGGATGTAAGCGCTCCAATGGATGTTGAGGATGGAGCGGAGACAACACTGGTGGAAGCGTTCTAGGAGCCGTAGGTGGTGCCGGTAGAGGACCCATGATTCGGAGCCGAACAGGAGTGTGGGTATGACAACGGCTCTGTATACGCTTATCTTTGTGAGGTTTTTCAGTTGGTTGTTTTTCCAGACTCTTTTGTGTAGTCTTCCAAAGGCGCTATTTGCCTTGGCGAGTCTGTTGTCTATCTCATTGTCGATCCTTGCATCTGATGAAATGGTGCAGCCGAGATAGGTAAACTGGTTGACCGTTTTGAGTTTTGTGTGCCCGATGGAGATGTGGGGGGGCTGGTAATCATGGTGGGGAGCTGGCTGATGGAGGACCTCAGTTTTCTTCAGGCTGACTTCCAGGCCAAACATTTTGGCAGTTTCCGCAAAGCAGGACGTCAAGCGCTGAAGAGCTGGCTCTGAATGGGCAACTAAAGCGGCATTGTCTGCAAAGAGTAGTTCACGGACAAGTTTCTCTTGTGTCTTGGTGTGAGCTTGCAGGCGCCTCAGATTGAAGAGACTGCCATCCGTGCGGTACCGGATGTAAACAGCGTCTTCATTGTTGTGGTCTTTCATGGCTTGGTTCAGCATCATGCTGAAGAAGATTGAAAAGAGGGTTGGTGAGAGAACACAGCCTTGCTTCACGCCATTGTTAATGGAGAAGGGTTCAGAGAGCTCATTGCTGTATCTGACCCGACCTTGTTGGTTTTCGTGCAGTTGGATAATCATGTTGAGGAACTTTGGGGGACATCCGATATAGGAAGGCATGTTTCATGTTCTGGGGTACTGTGAATGAACAAAACATGACAGGCATGTGTGAAATTCACACCCTGGAGTGAAATGAATTGACAAATCAAAGATAATGGGGTCCAGGACACTACCTTGGCGAACTCCTGCAGTGAAGACCGGGGCTGAGGTGATGACCTCCAACAACCAGTTTTGCTTACACACGACATGATTTGGGAAGCAGAGAATTGTCCCACTTGATCCCCAGCTGCACGAAGCTCTGAGTTGCTTTCTCATTCAAGATCAAGTGCCTTCTGCATGCCTGGGACTCGGCTGTTATGTGTACCTTTTGATCAAGGTTGGACAGAATTGTTCGGATAGAACACCAAAGAGCACAGGTCATCGGTAAGTCTGCAGGGTCACTGACACCTTCTGCCCCTTTGAAGGTGATTGACAGTGGTCTGAAGGGCAGTAATCTGTTGGGTTCAAGTGGACAGGACCAAGGTGAATTTTTCCCTTGTCTCACATGGATAGTGATTCAGAAAATTATTTTCTTTTTAAAATATTTTTATTGCTATTTATTCAATTAAAAAATGAACAATACAATTATATGTGCTACAGAACGAGTTAAAATTACAATTAATGATCATGTGTAGAAATTCAGAAATACAATAGCACAAACGTAATGATACAATAGAACCTAACAAAAAAGAAAAAAACAAAAATAGATAAATTCTAAACCCCTTCCTCTAAGCAAGGATGACATAAAAATTCAAGTGGCATAATCTTGGGGGGGGGGGGAGAGAGAGAGAGAGAGAGAGAGAGAGAGAGAGAGAGAGAGAGAGCGCGCTAACTCTTAAGGTTATGCTAGTAGTCCATAAAAAAGCCCATATCATTTGGAATTTGATATTTGAATCAGTAACGTTTTCCAAACTTAAACAAGACATAATATTCTTAGCCATTGTGCATGTGTAGGTGAAACATGGTCTTTCCATTTAATCAAAATTGCACGTCTGGCCATTAACGAAGAAAAGGATAAAATGCCACGTTGAATTGAAGTTACTTTAACATCATCGTCACAAAGTATTCCAGAAAGAGCTATGAAAGGGTTAGGTTCCAATTTTAATTTACAAATAACTGATAAAGTTTGAAAAACTTCCTTCCAAAATTTTTCTAATCTAGGGCAGGTCCAGAACGTGTGAATTAAAGAGGCGTCACCTGTTTTTATATTTGTCACATTGAGGACTTGTGTCTGGATAAAAACGAGTCAATTTAACTTTAGACACGTATGCTCTATGGACCACTTTAAATTGTAACAGGCAATGCCATCAGTTTAAGAATAGCATTCCTCACCTCATTGGACATTAAAAGGTTCAAATCTTGCTCCCAGGCGTTCTTGATTTTAATTAACAAGGCTTTTCTTAAATTAAGTCATTTTTTTTGTAAATAAGAGATATTAAGCCTTTATAAGGGGGGTTTTTAGTTCAAAAAATGTATCAAGAGTATTCGCCTTGTGAATTCCAGGAAAATTAGGAATCTGGGATTGAACAAATTACATAATTTGTAAATATCTTAAAAAATGAATTTTAGATAAATTAAATCTTAACCAATTATTCAAAGAATGAAAATCCAGGAGTCTTCCACAATAGGAATTATGATGGTGATCCTGAAAAAGGATCTTTTGAATCCCTCCTCCTGTAGGCCCATTTCATTATTGAATGCAGATTATAAAATTATAGCAAAAGCATTGGCCAATAGATTGGTGCAATATTTGCCAAAGTTGACAAATCCAGACCAAGCTGGATTTGTACAAAAGAGACAAGCAGCAGAAAACAAGTGGATTATTCAATATAATGCATCTGGCACAGTCTGGGGTGGACCCAGGCGTGGCCGTGGTTTTGAACGTGGAGAAGGCCTTTGACAGACTGGAGTGTGACTTTCTTTTCAAAGTATTAGAGAAATTTAGATTGGGACAGCCATTTATTAATTGGGTAAAAATGCTCTACCATTTACCCCAAACTAAAATTATAACAAATGGACAGATGTCTCCAGTGTTCTTGCTTGGTAGATCCAATAGTCAGGGTTGTCCACTGTCCCTAGCATTGTTTATTATTAGCTATTGAACCATTGGCAGAAGCCATCCGATGGAATCCAGAAATAAAGTGGTTCAAGGTGGGCCAGGAGGAGCACAAAATCAATTTATTTGCAGATGATTTGCTAGAATATTTGACTGACCTGGGGGGGAATCATACTGGAATATTATGGCAAGATCTCTGGGTACAAGATAAATTTGTACAAAAGTGAAATCATGCCCTTGACAAAGGGGGATTACAGACCGTACCAACAAAGAAGCCAGTTTGAATGGCCACAAGAGGGCATTAAAAATTTGGGGATAAAAGTGGATAAGGATTTGAGTCATTTATATAAACTCAATTATCTCTCTTTGCTCTGGAAGATTGAGGAGGATTTGGATATATGGAAAACCCTGCCTAATACTTTGGTGGGCAGGGTTAGTTGGGATTACAAACTGGGGGCATTAAAATTGCCAGATTTCAAAAAATATTATTGGGCGGCTCAAGCCAGGTTTATCACCTCACTCTTTGAGGGAGAACACCCCCCCACCGCCTTCCTAGGCACAAATTGGACTACATGGGGTAGGTGAAAAGATAGCAGGAGAGTCTATATATAAATAGAACACTAAATTAATTTCAAAGAAAATGAATAACCCCATATTAAAGAAAGTTCTTCTGACATGGCAAAGAATAAATCAATGTATTGGATTGAAGGTGGGGATATCTCCCAAAATGCCCTTGACCCAGAACAACTTAATACCCTTGATTCTGGGTAATAAAATCCTGCACACCTGGTGCCAGAAAAGGATCAGGTTTATTGAGAATTGTTACAAGCGAAGGGCAGCTCATGTCATTCGAGCAGTTGAGGAATAAATATCTAATAGAACATTCTTCTCTCTACAACTAAGTTTTTTTTTAAAGGGACAAATTGGCACCATCTATGACCCTGACTGTGAAGTGACAAGGAGATTCTAATTCAAAGGGGGAATGTGTGTAAGTTCATCTCTACGATGTTCCTCCTATTCCAAAGTGAGGACCCGAACCAGGGCTTACACAGGTCGAGGAAAAGGTGGGAGTCAGACTTGGGCACAACAATCCATGAGTGGTGCTGGTCAGATCAGTGACTGGACAGTATGACAGCTGTTATTATTGCCAGGTACAGATTGGTGCAATACAATTTCTTGCATCAACTGTATCTCACACCTCAAAAACTACATAAATCTAAACCAGCAATCTCAGAAATGTGCTTTAGGTGTGGTGTGGAGATTGGAACCTTTATCCATTCAACCTTGCTGTGTACAAAGGTAAGATCCTTCTGGGAGGACCTAGGGGATATTCTGGAAAAAAATTACAAAGGTGGATTTTCCACAAGATCCGGCATTATGGATGTGGGTCTTAAACTGTCAGAGTACCACATTCAGTTTGTGAAGGTTGCCTTGGCAGTAGCCAGGAACTGTATAGCGGTCATATATAAGTCCAACTCCCAACTAAATATTACATGGTGGAATATGGAAATGCAGAGTTGCATTCCCCTGGAGAAAATCACATACAATTTAAGGAGAAGATGTGGCACATTCGTTAGTGTAGCAATCTTATCTAAGACACGTAGGAACACAGATATAATTTCACCCCTTCAGAATATAAGGAATAAAGGAAATAAAACAATCCGTCCCAAAGGATCAAAGAAATGGAATGTGGCGCAGACGACAGGCTCTTGCTTTTTTTTGTTCCTTACCCCTTTTATTTAAATACCCGTTTTTCCATTTTTCTTCAGTTTTTCGCAAGGGTTCTTGTGTTTGTGTATTTTTTGTATTGTATAATTTTATATAACTTTATTCTCAGTTGTATTGGGGCATGGGGGAGGGGAAGGGGTAGGGAAGGCGAAAATGGACTCTGCATGTTATACATAAGTTTTGAAAGAAAGTATTGATATCTGAACCTATATGAGTCTTTGAAAATCAAAAATAAAATATTCAATTAAAACATTCAATAAAAATATTGGCCTATTGGAATAACACTCAAGTGGATCTTCCCCTTTTTCACAATAAGAGAGGTGCTTATTAAAAGATATTGGAAGATTGCCCTGTTTAAATGAATCATTAAACACCAAACTTAATTGAGGCACAAGCAATTAAAAAAAAAGATGTTAAAAATTCCACAGGGTACCCATCAAGTTCTGGAGATTTACCTGATTGCAATGAAGAAATAGCTAAAAGTATTTCCTCTTGTGAAATAGCCTCCTCCAGACTCGTGCGATAATTCTGTGATAACGTAGGAATATTTAACATTCCAAAAAGTCCATTATTAGATTCAGAAGTATACAATCTCATATAGAATTCTCTAAATGTATCATTTATTTTAAAATGATCAGTAGTAACATTACCATTGCCCATCTGATTCTTAGTAATAGCAAATTCTCACTGTGGCTCGCCTTATGGTCAGCTGAACTTTCCTCAGCATAACTCTTGATCTTATGTCTATCCAGGGTCCACCTGTTTACTAGGCATCAACGCAGCATACTCTGTTTATGATGCATTGACTTACTGGACACACAATCTCTCATTTGTCCACAGAAAGTTTCCACACATTGTGATTACAGATTATAAATGTTGGTAAGGAGGTGGAGATTGGAAAACTGACGAGTTCATCATGGGTGAAAGGGGCACCACCAATGTAGTTGTCCGTGTAATGGAGGAGTTCTGGACCCTTGCCTGTGTAGGCTTGTCTAATAGAATGCTCCACCTATCCAATGAAAAGATAGGTATTTAGCTGCTCTCATTGCTTGTATTTTCTGATTTGTACGTGCAATGCAACTTCTAGTGATGCACCTGCCTCTTTGGAGTGAAGCTGTTCTGCACCTGTTAACTGCACATCTGTTTATAATGCACATGTTGCATTGTTCACCATTCTCTCATTCAAATGGCACCTGATCACTAGGCATTTACATCCTCCTGTTTACGGTCTACCTACTCGCTGCATTCCTGTTACCTTCAACTTGTACCTGCTTGTGGTGCAGATTACAGAGAACCCCTTTGCTTCAGATCTATTGTATTTGTTGACTCTGCATACTTTTCTACCTGTTTACCATGAGCCTTTTGCATCTGCTTAACTGGCATCAGCTTATTGTTGCATCACTCACAATGCATCAGTTCACTGTGTACTTGTTCATGATGGAGCTGTTCATTGTATATTAATTCATAGTGCTCATATTTGCTGTCCACCTTTTCCTGTGAACTTTTCTGTTGCACCTGTTACTGTATATGTGCTATGTTCATGTATGCATATTTATGATGTACTTGTTCACTCTGCACTTTACACTTATCGTGTATTGGTTCACTGTGTACCTGGTGACCACAACTGTTTACAGCAGTTGCAGTGATCCTATTGACTGTAGCTATTGGAGTGGTATGCATTGCACCATTTCATAGAGATATGTGGGAGGCTTCTTAAATAACTTAGAGATACAAGATTCAAATGACAAGAGACTTTACTTACTGATGCCTTCCACCATCTCGGGAAACTCACACACACTCCTATACATATACATATGCCCCACAGTGGTGCACCTCAGCTACTACACTAATTTATTTACACAACTATTTTTAAATAGTTCTTATCGATATCGCACTGGTGGCAGTACGTTCCTTCATCATCTTGTAGATTTGACTGCAACCATTTGGCTCTGTGTTGCTGGTACATGTGTAAATGATGTAGCTTGTGGTGCTTCACCTAACAACTGCTGTGTTGATGTTTCAGTATTAGTGGTGGTGGTCTCTTCACTTGATACCTCACTTGATAATGGTGATGGAGATTTTGCTGGTATTAAAGCTCTCTGCTTCATCACATCTTGTGTCGGCCAAATGTGAATTCTGTTCCTCCTCAGCTGATTGCCAGAGTCTGTCTCAACAAATGTATGATCTTGGTGTCTCAGCTTTTATGATGACCTTTGCTGGGGCCCATGTTTTCAATGTTGGCTCTTGAATATGCACATGTTGCCCTCTGAAGAGTTCTGGCAATGTTTGTTATAATGCTGGTGTCCTTGCATGTCAGCCTGTCTTCTTCTGGTCTTTTGGAGGATGTATTTTGCTTGGCACAGTTGTTTTATATCACCTGCCATTTAGAAGTTCTGCTGGAGACTTCATGTCAACCCTTAAAGGTGTTGCTCGTAATGATAGAAGAGCCGGGTCTGGGTCGTCTTTTGTTTTGCGACACTTAACTAGTGTGCATTTAACAGTTTGCATTTGTCTTTCAATGAACCCATGACGTTTGGGGTAGTACGGGGATGATGTAGGGATAACAAACCCATGCTCTGCAGCCAGCTTTCTGAATTCTTGTGACATGAACTGTGTTTCATTGTCACATATTACTTGCTCGGGTATTCCTTGTTCAGCAAGGAGCGCTCTCATTTCTGAGGTGATAGTTGACACTCTTTCACCCTTTTGACAAATGGAAATTTAGTAATGGGCTACTACTAAATACCACTCTTGATTCTCGGTGAACAAGTCTGCTCCCACTGTGTGCCATTGTCTGGCAGGTACTTCTGTGGCAATCATTTCCTCTTTTTGTGTTTTTCTGTTTGTGACTGGAGGTTGGTTCTCCAATGGAGTGTCTCTGTTGATCCTTTTGGACATCTTCTTCACCTGGATCTCATAAATTGACAGAGATCAATTGCAACTCCCAGCAGCTATCCAGACCAAGAATTGCTGGTCTGTCTGCGTCTACCATGTAGAACGTATAGAGGATGTTCTTTCCCTCATGGCAGCCATTGATTTTAGCTCTTCCTTGCTGCTTGATCATGGGTCCACCATAGGCCGTTAATGTGACATTTGGTGTTTCCAATGCACCGTCTTTTGGATACCCTTTTATTATGTTCTCCGGGAACACCTGGCGGTAGAGCCTGAGTGGAAGAATGTTGCTTTGTGATCCATTATCCAGCTTCAGCTTTAGGTTAAATATCTGGATTGTCCTCTGTATTTGGATCCTTGTGTGCAACTCACTTCCTTCTTTCATCTCACCTGCCATCTTGAGAAGATGTATGCATTCTATGTCCAGTATCTGGATGTTGGAGACCTCATTGTTGTTTCCTTTTATGTGGTGGATCTTCTTCTTTCTTCAATGGTATTACTGTTTTCTTCATACCAGACTTGCACATCTTTGTCCAGTGGTTTGCTTTACTACAGGCTCTACATTCAATGTGGGGCATTTGTTTTGGTCATCGAAGGGGTGTTGTCTGCCGCATTTCCTGCAGGTCTGATTGTGTTCTTTAGAGCATCAACCCTTCCTTCTCTTTGCTGTGGGTGGGTCTGCATAGATAGGGATTTCATTTTTGTTCTTGTGACTTTGAAGGCTCTGGCTGCATCTATAGCTTCGGCCAGCTTCAACTTATCCTTCCCTATAAGAGACTTTTGCACTTCAGGATGGGTACTCCCCCATATTAGTTGATCAACTAATCTTTCCCCTTATCCTTCAATCTGTATTTTGTAGCAACAATTTTTAGTCTAGTGAGGAAGTTATCAAAAGTCTCATCAGTCTCTTCCATTAAGCCTTGAAATTCATAGCATTTAATTCTATGATTAGACCTGGGTTCAAGGTGAGAAACAAACTTTGCAAATATCTGCTCTGGATCATTTTCTCCTCCTCTGAAAGCTCCCAGCTATTAAATAAATCCAAGCCTCACTCCCCTGTCCAGAGAAGTATATAACTTGCCTTCTCTTCTGCATTGCATCTTTAAGATAGCTCTTGAAATCTAAATTGGACTTCTGCTGAAACTTTTTAAATGATTCAACAATGTCTTCAGCCTCCCAGCCCATTAATGGGTGAACTGTTGTTGCTCCAGCCACTTTTTCCAGAAATGTTTTTTCTCTTCTTCCCCTTCATATTTCAGTGACTTACAATCAATTGTATGGCTTTATTGCTGTTCTTTTATATCACTGCCATGATGTTATGTTACTTGGGAGGCTTCTTAAATAACTTAGAGATGCAAGATACAAGTAACAAAAGAAATTTTACTTACTGATGCCTTCCACCATCTCTGGACTGTTCACACACACATATGCCCCCCATAGTGGTGCACCTCAGTTTTTACAGTGTAAAGGGTGTATTCTTACACAGTTACAAAATAGTCCACATTATCCTGACTATATAACACACAGTGACCCTCTTTATCATAAACCAATTTACCAAGTCCATATTTTCTCTGCAGTCATCACCATTTCAGCTGTTGTCAATGTAACTCTTTATTCTGCAGCATGTATGCATGGATGTGTGTTAGTTCACAGTGTATCTATGCTGTTTACTGTGCACCTCTTTACACCTGTTTGCATGCACCATTTACATGGTCAGCACCAGTTCGCAGTGTAAACTTAACTTTAAATTAGACATACAGCACGGTAACCTGCCCATGCTGCCAAAATACCCCAATGAAACGACAACCCTTGTACATTTTAAAGGGTGGTAGGAAACTGGAGCACCTGGAGGAAACCTACACAGGCATGGAGAGACATACAAAATCCTTACAGCGGATCACTGGCGCTGTAGTAGCGTTGCACTAACTGCTATTCTAACTGTACTGCAGTAAGGACACAAGGTTACCTATTTACTCTGCACATATTCATTCTACACACATCCACAGTTCACCTATTTATGATGCAGCTAGGTACCGTATACTTGTAATCTCAGCTCCCTTGATGTGAGCTATGCATTGGCTCAACATTCCACAGTTTAGAACATGGAACAGTACAGCACAGGAAAAAGCCCTTCAGCCCACATGATGGCAAACTAAATCTCCTCTTACTGCACCTGATCCATATTCCTCCATTTCTTGCACATATATCGATCAAACCCACTACTTATTCGAGATCTCATCTGCTTCCTCTTCTTCTCCTGGCAGCCCGTTCCAGGCACCAATCATTTTTGTTTTTAACTAGCCCTTCACGTGATCATAACACAAGGCTGGAGAAACTCAACAAGTAAAACAGTGACCTTTAAATAGCAAAGATACATAAACCAACATTTCAGGCTTGAACCCTTCTTCAAGCCCGAAAATGGTTATGTATTGTGGTATTACAACCACCGGACTGTCGGTGACTGTCTGCACCTGTCTGCATTCTTGCCTGCTTACTGCAGGGGGAACCCATTGTACCTGCAGGGAGGTAACCTGGGAGACTGGCTCCACCTTCTCCACCAGCCCCACATAAAGGCTCACACCGGCCCTTGGGCAGCAGCAGAGCCAGAAAGGATACAGAACCTTGTGTACAAGTTTTAAGATAATTAAAGCCTTATAGTACAGCCTTTTGTTTGTTTGTTCGCACTGCAGAGCACCACATATATCTTTGCTATATAAAGTACACTGTTCAACTGCTGAGTTTCTCCAGCCTTGTGTTTTAACTAGCCCTGCACAACTCCTTTAAATTTTCCCTTCTCATCTTAAATGTCTGTCCTCCAGCATTTGACATTTTTACCCTGGGGGAAAGACTCTAACTATCCACCCTATCCGTGCCTGTCATAATTTTCTAAACTTCTTTCAAGTCTTCTCACTGATGCTCCAAAGAAATCCAATCTCTTCTCCCACATTCTCTATCCTGACAGCCTCCTGTTACATCTCTTCTATTATGGTATAGCCACATGTTGTATCTCTTTTTTTAAGTGTCCCTGTTTACTCTGGTCCCAAAATTGTGCACTTTTTTTTGAACTTGTGTTCACTCAGTGTCCATTCACCTCTCCTTCTCTGTGCAAACATGCAGTCAATCAATTCATGGTACACCTGTTTTCTGACTCCAATTACTGTCAACCTGCTCCAAGTTGACGTAATGAATAGTGCAACGTTATTACACTGCCAGTATCCTGGGTTCGAATTCGACACTGTCTGTAAGGAGCTTGTATGTTCTCCCTGTGCCTGCATGTTTCCTCTGGGGTGCTCTGATTTCCTCCCACCATTCAAAACGTACAAGGGTTGTAGGTTAATTTGGGTATTTGGATGGCATAGGCCCATGGGCTGGAAGGGCCTGTTACCATTGTATATCTAAATTCAATACGTCTGTATGCATTGAATCTGCTCACTGTGTAATGTCGAGTAAATGCGAGACCCGGAAAGCTAGGCCAACACACAAAATGCTGGAGGAACTCGGCAGGTCAGGGAGGATCCATGGGAGGAAACAGACTGACGACGTTTGGGCTGAAATATTTCAGGGTTTCAGCCTGTAACGCCAGGAATGCGGTGCTAATTTTTTAGGTGTTGGAGCTCACCAAAAACAGTAATAAGGAGGCACCGGGGAAGAGGTTCTAATGAATACCGGAGAAGTTGATGTTAATGCCATCATTTTGGAGGGTGCCCAGACGTGTGTTGTTCATCCAATTTGTGGGAGTCTCAGTCTGGCAGCGCATGAGACCATGGACAGACATGTCAGCATAGGAATGGGATGAGGAACTGAAATGGGTCAACACCTCATATTCTGTTTGGACACCTACCCGTCCGCACAGCTGCTGATCCTGGATAAGGTTGGTACTGTACATCTGTGGGACTTGCGTGGGGAAAGCTCTGAGCCTGAGCCCAGCTCTGCTTCAGCTGACCCATCGGAGAGCCTGCCTGTCCTCACCCTCACTCTGCTCCCTCTCTCTGCAGGTTGGCATCAGAAGTGCAGGAACTGCCGGGACTGCACCGCGGACAACGGCTGCCTGAGCTGCCAACATCGACTCTTCCTCCTCATCAAAAGGGAGGGGATCCGACAGCACGGGGAATGTGTGCACGTCTGCCCCACAGGGCACTACAGCCTGCGTGATAAAGCCAACCACTGCCTGAGTAGGTGGACGCTCCGGTGGCAGTCTCTGCGCTAACAGTCTGCCGTGAACCAGAATTCCTCGGATTGCACTCTGGCACCTCCAGAGATTCCCTTCCTTTTCCACTGAATGCCTCACCATCTTTGGATGTTGCTCTATCCTCCAAACCTTTTAATCATCTGTGATTAAAAAGCACTCCACCATTGACAGCCTGTGCTTTATTCTGATTCCCAAGTAGCCAGGGAGTCCAATAACAAAGTCGTATGATTGGGCAGAAATGGATAGAGTTTCTATTCTTGGTATGAGATAATCATTTTTAAAATCCTAAATAAATTACATTTGGACAGCAGATTAGGATGGACGGCTTTGTTTTAATTCGTCTAGACAATGATCTTTGTTGTGTTTCACTTGGTGCCATGATGTTTACCAAGTGAAGAAAGATTGTGTTCCCAACAGGCACACAAGGGCCACTGAGCCAGTGGATTTATTGGTAAACTTGAGTGGGTTTCTTAGTGAGCTCAATACCAGTAGAGGTGACATTTTTGTAAACATTAGGACTAGGAGCAGAAGTGGGCCATCTTTATGTTCTGCTATTCAAGATTCCTTTTTTTGTCATGCATGTCGACAATGTACCAAATTTGTTGACTTTTGCTTGCCGTGAAGGCACACGTAAAGGAACCATGAGCCTGGTCCCACACTAAAGAGAAAACGAGAAGCAAAAAGGAATCCTTTCGGTGGCACCAAGTGGATCCAGCTCCTGCACTCATGTAGCCTTTACAGCCTCATGTCTTCCTGTTCATTCCTGTAGTGAACCCGAGCTCCTGGTTCTCAACTTCCAATACGATGAGGAACCTGTTAGTGCCCAAGGCTCCTTGGAAGCACTCCTTGGCATTCAACCCTCTGAGATCCTAGTCCCAATACCTGCTTCTTAAGATCTTGGCTGAACTTCATGTGACAATTTAAAGAGATCTCCCACAGCAGATGCTATCTATCCCGATAGATAGGAATCCTTGCGTTCGTTTGTTTTTAGTTCCTAAACCCAACCCCTCTCTTACCTCATGATCAAGTCCTGCATCCAGACTTCACCACCCTGTCTATTAACCTCCAGGCCCTGATCAACCCAAACCTCCTGAATCTCACAGCAATAACCTGGAATATCGCCACATCAACCTGGGTCAAGATGAAGCAAAGAGTTGCAGGTGCCGGAAATCAAATCAAAATCGGGGAATGCCGATAGCACGCAGAAGATCAGGCAGAATCAGTGGGGAGAAAAGTAGAATGAATGTTTCAGGTGAAGGATCCTTGGTATAGGAGAAATGAGAAGGCAAAAGCATTAAGTTGTTAAAAGGAGGAAGTTCAGCAAGAAAAGGAAATGTCTATGACAAGTTGTCACGGTAACTACTCGATTTGGAATGTTACAGGACTTAATATAGAATCTAACAATTTCAGGTAACTGCTTTGTCATTTTTCTTGTTGATCTGTAAATACCAGTTTTTAAGTAATCTCTGCCTCAATGGTGGTCTTGCAACCTATCACAGTCCTTTCCCTCTGCTCTCTCCACTCTCACTCTCTCTGCAACACAACATGCTTGTCTGTGTCATTTTTCTGGTTCGGAGGGAGACCCGCTGAGCAGAAACATTCATGGTTTCTCTCCCCATGGAGGCTGCCTGACCTGTGACTCTTTTCCCATTCTGTTTTCAGAAACACAAGAAATCTAAATGCTGGAATTTCTGTTGCTTCTCAACAAAGGGTTCAGACATAATACGTTGATTGGCCATTTCTCTCCACTTTTGCAATCTGACCTGCTGAGTCCCTCCAGCCGCTTGTTGTTCTCTTTCAATCTGGTTTTGAAATTCCAGACTTTGGGCTATTCTGGCCAATATAACGGATATGGATAAATAGAAACTTAGCCTTTGAGATCTGATGAGCAGTTCAGGATTTGTGACAGATTTCTGGATATCTGCCCCTGACCCAACTTGGAATCGGGAGTGAAGTCAGTCATCCCACCAAGAGCCCACCATTGAAATAATGAAAGGGGAGACTGATATTGATTTAGATTGTGTTTTGTGAACAAGATGGATCACATCTGTGCTGTGGCTAACTGCCAGAATACATACATGACATCACATACAACCCTGAAATTATTTTTCCTCGGGCCATATAGAATTTCTACTTCAAGAAAAAATTATGTATTAGAAAAGAGAGAAATATAAACACTAAAGAAGAAATGTAAACAATGTCTTGGCTCTTCCCAATGCATGGAAAGTCAGAGTGTAACCGCAAAGTTATGACAAGAAGGGTAGGGAGTTATTGACAAGCTCAGAATCTCAGCCACTGACTGGAGGAGAGAAAGTAGATGTGACTGGGGAGGGTGGGAAGGTTGGATCGATCTGGTCAGTAATGTGTCCTCAGCACTATCCAGGCTAGCAACAAGCTTCACAAGCTTTGAAGCAATGGGTTTTTTAAAATAAAACGATCACAGTGTGATTTTAACTCGGGGTGAGATGCAAGTGCATTGGGTGTTTTGAGTAATGTGTGACTATTTGGCCTGCTGTGAGTTCTGACTCTCTCACTGCCTCCCAACTGGAGAAACTAGGGACTCTGACAATGAACTGGCAAGGTCAGCGCACTGATCATGGTGACAACATGCTGCCAATACCAACACATACACAGACTTTTATTCTTGATGGGTAAAGGCAGAGGAAGGAGATGATTGGAGAATCCCTGTGGTTCAAATATATTCTCCATGTTTAGCTCTGCATTTCAAGGCTGGCTTCTAGGACTAACTGACCATTTATGTTCTCCCTCCATCCTTGATCACCACTTCTGAAATTTGGTTCCATTGAAATTGGATGAGGAATTTGACTCTCAAACTGCAGTATATTACACCAGCAGATACAACAATGGAAAGGCTGCAAACACTGGAATCTTGAGCAAACAGTGAGCTAGCTGCCAGAGGAAATCAGTGGGTCAGACACCATCCATGGGGAGAAATGGTCAAAATTCCAGGGCTGGACTCTTTATCGAGATTCAACAATCTGTCAAAATCAATGGCAAAATATATTCCTTCTGCAGGAAGCAGAAAATATTATGGTAAAATTGTACATTGGTGAGGCCAAATTTGGAGTACTGTGTGCAGTTTTGGTAACTTAACTACAGGAAAGATATCAATAAGATTGAAAGAATGCAGAGAAGATTTACTAGGATGTTGCCCGCACTCCAGGAAAGGTTAAACAGGTTAGGACTTTATCCCTGGAACATAGAAGAATGAAGTAAGATTTGATAGAGGTATTTAAAGTTATGAAGGGGGTAGACAGAGTAAATATAGATAGTTTTTTTCCACTGAGGGTAGATGAGATACAAACTAGAGGACATGGGTTAAGGGGGAAAGATAGAGGGAAAATGAGGGGGAACTTCTTCACACAGAGTAGTGGGGAATGGAATAAGGTGCCATCTGAAGTGGTGAATGCAGGCTCAATTTCAATTCATATTGCCTATGTCTTTCTGTTGTAATAGCATACCAGCCTGTCCAAACTTTCCTGATGTTCCTAAGCCCTCATTTCACAAATCCTTTAGGCACCTTCTCCCACCTCTACATTCTGTGAGCTGCAAAGCAAAGGACTGGCATGAAAGGATTATTCTGCATTTTCTCACTTCTGCTAGGATGCAAGGCCATGAACTGTGAAAACTGCTTCAACCGAGAGTTCTGCATCAAGTGCAGGCCCGACCACTACCTGCTGAAGGGGAAATGTTACACAGCTTGTCCAAAAGGATCTGCTCCACAAGTCAGACTAATGGAATGTGTGGGTATGTCACTCATCCTTTTAATGTCAGTGTCGTGAGATTCCTCCACTGGAGGACAAAGGCTAGGCTCCACAGGGAGCATAGCCAACAAAAAAGAATAGCTGGTCTAGTCTCCAAACTGACAGCACCCTGCAGGTTGGTTGCAATGCCACACTGTCAGAGACCATCTTTTGGACAAGACATTAATAAACAATTACTCTTTATGGAGGCACATTGACTCCTGTTTTTCAAGCAAGCAATAAAAATTAATCAGTTCAATGTTTTTCATCCATCTTAAAGCACCTTGTAGCATTGCAAAGTTTCTATAAAAATTTATCATATTTCAGTAAGAAAAATGATATGAATCAAGTGTTTGTACCTTGCCCTCTTAGAACTGGTTAGAATTTCAAAACCTTTAGAACTCACATAAGAAATTAATGTAGGTGTTGGCCATTCAGCCCATCAAGACTGGTGTACATTGTAACTAGACCCCGTGCCTCTGTTGCATCTCTAATCCGATCTCCATAACTCTCTGAAATCAAGAGATCCAGTCGGGAACATTCGCAACCTGGGGTGCGGAATTCAAAAGATCAGAATCCTCTGATTGAAGATCTTTCACATTAATTCATGTCTTGTTACAAGAAAAGATAATTTGGCCCATTTTTTTTAATGCCAGCTCCAAGAGATATCCTACCATCCCACTTATTTCCCTGTCACCTATTTTCTCTCATGTGCACACCAACTCCCTCCTGATTCTCCTGACACCCACCACACAAACTGGGAAGTAATGTAGAGCAGCCAATAAATTTAGAAGCACATTGTTAAGATGTGAGAGGAAACTGGAGCACCCAGAGAAATTCCATTCTGTCACCAGGAGAAAGTGAAAATCCACATAGTGTATGAGGTCAGGATTGAACCTGGGACCACAGGAGCTGTGCTACAGAAGGTCTACTTGTAGCACCACTCATCGCAGTCCTAAGTGGTTGACTTCTTACCCTGTGGATATGCCCCCCAGTAAAATAGCCACTCAGTACCCACCTTGGCAGTGATGACACACATCTGAGCAACAAGCCACTGGTGATTATTTTGCCATTTTCTAATGTTTACTTAGATGGATGTGAAGTTGGACCATGGAGCGAGTGGGGTCTCTGCATGAAGCACCGGCAGACTTGTGGCTATAAGTGGGGGTCCGAGACAAGGACACGGCAAGAGCTCTCACCCTCGTTGAATCCCTCTCAGCCCTGCGTCCCCCTGACGATGTCGAGAAAGTGCAGAATAAAAAGACACTGCTCCAGAGGTAAGGTGCATAAATAGGCTTGTGATCCCCTCATAGGAGACTTGGACTATTGTGCTCAGTAACTGGAGAGGGCAATTGCTCGATACAGTGGCACCAGAGTTGGTGCTGATGCCTCACAGCTCCAGAGACAGGACAATCTGGACCTAGGTGCTGTCTGAGTTCTCTCTCTGGCCATGTGGGTTTCCTCTGGATTCCTGCTATGTGCTGTTTGGTAAGTGTGAACTAATTACCCCACGTGAGTAGGTGAATAGCAGCATAATCAAAGCCTGATGGGAAATGAGAGAGAAAGATGTCACTGTGTATAGATGTACTGTGTGGTAGGAGTGTTTTTTCAGGCATGGGCCCATACTGCTCAAATACCCCTATTAACCTACAAACCCCAAATGTTTCATCTATGGCAGTAGCTTCCCCTGCAGACTCTGAAGACATTTCTAAACTGTTCTTTCTGCGTCAGATTTTAAAAAAAATTTATCCATTTAATATCCAGATTTAGTGTATAATTTACTGTCGGCTGCATGGGAGGTCTTGCTACTTTTAATAGCCAGTTTATGGAAGTGGTTCTGTCCTGAAAATGTTTTAATTGTGATAGACTCAGAATTTTGGACTGCTGTTTCAGGATTATTGCAGGTTAGTCCTGGCCTGCGGTAAGACTGTGATCATTTTTAGAAGCACTGATTTGCTTGTTTACCCAGTTTTGTCGGAAACCTATCTCTGAGAATAGATATAAATAACCCTGGTCTGAAACGAAGATTGTCTGTATTTCAGTGCACACACAAAGTGCAGGTAGCAAGCTGCATCCCAGATTTCTGTGGTCATTGGACCTCTACATCAAGTAAGGAATAGGCACCAGCATGCTAGCCACTCCAACCTGCTCCACCATCCAATAAGTTCATAGATGACCAGTTCTGGCCTCCAGACCACTTCCCATCTCTTCTTCCCACACCCCTTCAAATATCTGCCAGTCCCTTGAATGAATTCAGTGAGTTTGCCACGACCAGTCTCTTGGGCAGAGAGCTCCAACGATTCGCAGTCAACTGAGAGAGGAAATTCTTCCTTACCTCTGTCTAGATTTCCAGTTTCCCAAATTTCAGGTTTATTGTCAGAGTTCATACATGACATCATATGTACAACCCTAAGATTCTTTATCCTGCAGGTGAGGCAGAATTACTACTTATTTGTAGTGTGATAAAAGCTGTAAAAAGATATAAACAACTGACTCTGCAATACAGAGAGGAAACAAACAACTAATAAAGTGCACAAGTAAGAGCCCTTAAATGAGTCCCTGATTGAGTTTGTCATTGAGGAGTCTGATGGTGAAGGGGTAGCAGCTGTTCCTGAACCTGGTGGTGTGAGTCTTATGGCACCTAGACCTCTTTCCTGATGAAAGTGGGCAACTCCTTTTATTGAAAACATGCAACATTCCCCCCTTCCCCCCCCCCCCCCCCACTGGTTCTACCAACTCCCCCGAAACTGGGAGAAACACCCTCTCCTCATCCACCCTGTAAATCATGCTCACCCCACCCCCAAAGCGTTAATTTCACCTGTCCTTTCTAGCTTCCCCGATCAGTAAGTGTGAAGAATCTAGACCAGTGTTTCTCAAACTGTGGTCATTAATTGGTCATCAGCGAAGGTTGTTAGAAGTGGTCCGCAGCGACGTGCCAAAGATGTGTGTTACAGATGTAATAAACAGGAAATATTTAAAACAAGACTGTAAATTAGTCCAAAAAAAGCCCCCAAAAATCCTGTCCCACCAAAACAAACAAAAAACTTGCCAGTGTTCTGGGAAGGGGCTCAAGCTCACCAGCCTGCGCCTCCCCCACATCAGTGGTCCATAAGTTTGTTTTTAGGTAGTCCATGGTTAGTACAACAACATGTAAAGTGATCAGTGGGTGTAAAATAGTTGCTAACTACTAGTTTATAACATTTTATTTTCCCTTCAAGCACTGTACCCCATGCTGGGCTTAGTAATTTAATTTATGATGCAGTCAGTCACAGATTATAAAAAATATGTTCACAATAAATGACTTGTCGCTTTGATGCTACTGACTGCTGAAGAATCGAAATTTTGCTTCCAAAGTTTGTGGTTACAGAGTTTGTATATTCCTGTCAGATTTAAAGGCAAGACTAACAGGTTCAGGGCACCTTGGATTTCCAGGGATATGAGGCCCTGGTTAAGAAGAAGGAGATGCATAGCAGGTATAGGCAGCAGGAAACAAAGGAGGTACCTGTGTATCATAAATGCAAGAAACACTTTAATATTCAGGAGGGTTAAAAGAAGGCAGAAGGAGGCTCTAGCAGATAAGGTGAAAGAAAATTCTAAGGGCTTCCACAGATATACTCAGAGCAAAGGGATAACAAACTAGTCCTTTTGAAGATCAGAGTGGTCAGTTATGTATGGAGCCAAAAGAAATGGTGGAGATCTTAAATGGGCTTCTTGCATCTGTAATTATCTGGGCACTAGGTCTATGGGAGAAAATAGACAAAACAGCAGTGAGGTCATAGACCTTACACAGATTACAAAGGAGGAGGTGCTTGCTGTCATGAGGCATTTAAGGGTGGATAAATCCCCAGGGACTGACCAGATAATCCCTTGGACCCTGAGCAGAAATTGTAGGAGCCCTAGCAGAAGTATTCAAAATGTCACCGATGAGGAGCTGGAGGATTGTTAATATTGTTTGGTTGTTAAGAAAGGCTTGAGGAATAATCCAGGAAATTATGGGCCAGTGAGCCTGATATCAGTAATGGGTAATTTGTTGCAAGGTATATAAGATTGACAGGAACTGATTAGATATAGTCAACCTGGCTATAGGTAGGTCAGGTCTAACCAATCTTATAGAGTTTCAATGAGGTTACCAGGAATGTTGAAGAATGAAAGACACTGGATGTTGTCTACATAGACTTTAGAAAGGCCTTTGACAAGATCCTATATGGGAGGTCTGTGACTAGTGGTGTGCCTCTAGGATCAGTGCTGGGTCTGTTGCTCTTTGACATCTAACTCAATGATCTGGATGATAATGTTGTAAACTGAATCAGCAAATTTGCAGATGACACTAAGATTGGATGTGTAGTTGACAGTGAAGAAGGCATTCAAAGCTTGCAGTGGGATCAGAATGAACTGTAAAAATGGGCTGTAACGTTGCAGATGGGGTGTTAGAGTTTGGGAGGACAAACCAGGATAGGACATGCATGGTAAATGCTAGGGCACTGCTGAGTGTGGTGGAAGAGAAGGACTTGGGAATATAGATAACATAACATAACATAACAATTACAGCACGGAAACAGGCCATTAGGCCCTTCTAGTCTGCACTGAACCAAACACCCCTTTCTAGTCCCACCTCCCTGCACAATGCCCATAACCCTCCATCTTCTTCTCATCCATATACCTGTCCAACCTTTTCTTAAATAATACAATTGACTCCGCCGCCACTATTTCTCCCGGAAGATCATTCCACACAGCTACCACTCTCTGAGTAAAGAAGTTCCCCCTCATGTTACCTCTAAACCTCTGCCCCTTAATTCTTAACTCATGTCCTCTTGTTTTAATCTTTCCACCTCTTAACGGAAATAGTCTATCCACATCCATTCTGTCTATCCCTTTCATAATCTTAAATACTTCTATCAAATCCCCTCTCAACCTTCTACGCTCCAAAGAATAAAGACCCAATCTGTCCAATCTCTCCCCATACTCCAGATGCTTAAACCCAGGCAACATTCTGGTAAACCTTCTCTGCACTCTCTCCACTCTGTTTATACCCTTCCTATAATTAGGCGACCAGAACTGCACACAGAACTCCAAATTAGGCCGCACCAATGTCTTATACAATCTCAACATCACCTCCCAACTCCTATATTCCATGCAATGATTGATAAAGGCCAGCATACTAAAAGCCTTCTTCACCACCCTATTCACGTGAGTTTCTACCTTCAGGGAACGATGTACCGTTACTCCTAAATCTTTCTGCTCTTCTGTATTCCTCAATGCTCTCCCATTTACCACATATGTCCTATTCTGATTCTTCTTACCAAAATGAAGCACCTCACACTTATCAGCATTAAATTCCATCTGACATTTTTCAGCCCACTTTTCTAAGCAGCCCAAATCCCTCTGCAATCCTTGAAAACCTTCTTCATTATCCACTATTCCACCTATCTTAGTATCGTCTGCATATTTACTAATCCAATTCACCACCCCATCATCTAGATCATTAATGTATATAACGAACAACAATGGGCCCAATACAGATCCTTGAGGCACACCACTGGTCACCGGCCTCCAACCTGACAGACAATTATCCACTACCACTCTCTGGCCTCTCCCTTTCAGCCAATGTTCAATCCATTTGACTATCTTAAAATTTATACCTAAAGACTGCACCTTCCTAACTAACCTTCCATGTGGTACCTTATCGAAGGCCTTACTGAAGTCCATATAGACAACATCCACTGCGCTACCCTCATCCACATTCCTAGTCACCTCTTCAAAAAATTCAATCAGATTGGTCAAACATGACCTTCCTCCCACAAATCCATGTTGAGTGCTCCTGATCAGACCCTGTCTATCCAGATGTTTATAAGTACTATCTCTAAGAATTTTCTCCATTAATTTACCTACCACAGACGTCAAACTTACAGGCCGATAGTTGCCAGGCTTCCTCCTTGAACCCTTTTTAAATAACGGAACCACATGCGCAATGCGCCAATCCTCCGGCACTATCCCCGTATCTAATGACATTTGGAAAATTACCGCCAGAGCCTCTGCTATTTCCTCCTTCACTTCTCTCAATGTCCTGGGGAAGATCCCGTCTGGTCCCGGAGACTTATCCACCTTTATATTCTTCAAAAGCCTTAAAACTACACCTTTTGTAATCTCTATATCCCCCATATTTACCCAATTTGCTTTTTTTTATCCCACATCTCCCAATATCCTTCTCCTTAGTGAATACCGAAGAAAAGAAACTGTTCAATATCTCCCCCATTTCTCTAGGTTCCACACACAGTTTTCCACTCTGATTTTCTAAGGGACCAATTTTGTCTCTAGCTTTCCTCTTACCATTAGCATATTTGTAGAACTCTTTTGGATTAGTTTTCACCCTGCTTGCCATAGTTTTCTCGTACCTTCTTTTAGCTTTCCTAATTCCTCTCTTAAGATTCCTCTTACATTCAATGTATCTTTCAAACATCTCCTTAACTCCATGCTTCTTATATCTAATGTACGCCTCCCTTTTTCTTCGAACCAAGTTTCCAATATTCCTTGAAAACCACGGCTCTCTCAAACCTTTTGCCCCTCCTTTTAACCTAACAGGAACATAAAGCTTTTGCACTCTCAAAATCTGATCTTTAAAAGACTTCCATCTCTCTACTACATCCTGCCCATAAAACAAATTGTCCCAATGCACACCCTGCAAGTCCTTTCGCATCTCCTCAAATCTAGCTTTTCCCCAATCAAAAACCTCAATCCTTGGCCCTGATTTCTCTCTTTCCATAATGACATTGAAGCTGATGGCATTATGATAATTTCTTCAAAGTAACATCACAGATAGATGGGA
This sequence comes from Narcine bancroftii, assembly GCF_036971445.1. Classification (NCBI taxonomy): domain Eukaryota; kingdom Metazoa; phylum Chordata; class Chondrichthyes; order Torpediniformes; family Narcinidae; genus Narcine; species Narcine bancroftii. The sequence continues at coordinate 27,752,772 of NC_091474.1, forward strand.
TCATAAAAAGAGCTTTTGGCATGTTAGTCTTCATAAATCAAAGTATTTGGTACAGGAGATGGGATGTTGTGGTGAAGTTGTATAAGATATTGGTGAGGCCAAGTTTGGAGTAATGTGTGTAGTTTTGATCACCTACCTATAGGAAAGATATCAATAAGATAAAAAGAGTGCAGAGAAAATTGACAAGGTTGTTGCCAGGACGTGACTAGCTAAGTTACAGGGAAAGTTAAACAGGTTAGAACTTTATTCTCTGGGGCATCAGCGAATGAGGGGAGATTTGATAGAGGTATATAAAATTCTGAGGGATATAGATCAAGTAAATGCAACTTGACTTTTCCACTGAGGATGGGTGAGAAAAGAACTGGGGAAAATGTTGAAGGGAAACATTAGGGGGCGTGGTGTGAGTATAGAACAAGCTGTCAGCGGAGGTAGGGGATGCTGGTTTGATTTTGACATTGAAGAGAAGCATGGATGGGAGAGGCATGAAAGGCTATACTCTGGATGTAGGTGAATGGAATTAAACAGAATAAATAGTTTGAGATGGAGCAAATGTGTTGTTTTTCTGCTGCAGTGTCTATGCTATGATTCTATATCCACCTTGCACCACCCGACCCCTTTTCTTCTCCTCCTTCTCACTCTCTTTGGTATTCATCAATCACCTGTCTCAAGGTTCTTTTTATTGTCACATAATAATCTGGGGCAGCACTTTTGGCGTAGCAGTTAATGCAACGCTGTTACAGCGCCAGCGATTGGGTCCGGGGTTTGGATCCAGCACAGTCTGTGAGGAGTTTGTACATTCTCCCCTTCTCTGCATGGGTTTTCTCTGGGTGCACCGGTTTCCTTCTACCCTTCAAAAACATACTGGGGTTTGTAGGTTAATTGGGTGTAATTGGGCAGCATGGACTCATGGGTCAAAATGGCCTGTTACTGTGCTATATGTCTAAATTTAAATACATTATAAATCTAACATACATGATATACTTTTAACTTTTTCCTGCCATCAGGCAAAGAGTCACCATTAGTATTGCTCAGTGCCTCTTACAGTACAAGAGAAAGCAAAAGAGAGTCCCTTTAGAGTCACTGAGTTTCTGTGAATTCACCACCAGCGATCCTGCAGCCTCGGCAACCAGATCCAAACCTCTGACATGATCAGGAAGCCTTCAGCACCTGAGGCCCTGACTCCCACTCCACCCCATCCAGGGTTCATCTATTTCCCCCAGCTCACCAATCCTCTACTGGTCCCAGTCTCCTCCATCCCTCCCTACATAGACTGTGTATCTCCCCTCTCTATGATTAGGCTCAGTGAAGGGGCTCAAGCTGAATCGTCAATATTTCCTTCGCTCCCAGTGGAGCTGCTCAACCCACAGAATTTGTCCAGCTGATTAATTTTCTTCTTCAATCGTTGATGGCACCTGTCCCTCCCATTAATGCATTGCTTCAAGCTTCATGGTGTGACCATGTGCTCAATTGCATATTTAAAGAAGTCCTCTTTGTGTTGAGGGCAGCTCTCTGTGCTTTCTCTTATGGAATAGCAATGGTTTGATAAGGAATCTGATTTGACGCACAACCCAGTTCTTGCCAAGATCTTCTTGCTGACACATAGCACAAAATGCAGATGCTGGAATATGGAGGAAAACACACACTGCTGGAGGAACTCAGCAGATCGAGCAGCATCAGTGGGGAAAAAAGAACAGTTGATATATCAATTCAGACCCTTCATCAACCAGTTAACGTTAGTAACACCAAGTGCAGTAAATGAGGTTCAAGAAGGTGCAGGTGAATCTTTGCCTCACCTGGAAGGTCCCTGGACGGTAGCGAGGCAGGAAGTGTTCAAGCCCAGGCAAATTGATAGGATTCCCAGAGGTTGATGAATTCTTGGTAAAGCGTGTCACCTCAGGTTATCAACAAAGTGGGGAAAATCAAACAATTGTCTCCCTTTTGCCTTGCAGATGGAAAGATTCATAAAAACCGAAGAAACAAATTGAAAAGGAAAAGTGTGGCCAGTGGGAGGAGATCAGAGGAAGGAGGTTCCTCCTCATAGCCACTGGGCATCACTGGTGAAGAAGGGGTGAGGCTGAGTTGCCGACTGAAAGTGGGAAGCTGAGGACTGGGAAACAACATGAAGGCACACCGGAAACTAACAGGTGGAATATGCTTCTGTTGGAAATGGATGCTGTCATTTCACCAGACCTGGAAGTTCTTTCTTCTTCCATAAACCTGCAGAAAGCTGGCATCAGATGGAATGATCAACACTGAGATTAAGAGGTAGAGCAAACGTTGGTGGCAAAGTCAATTTTGGCCCCTTGTGCAGCTCAAAGATTTGTCCCTCCACCATGGTAGCTGTGTCACATGCTCTCAGCTTTTAATTTCCTCCCTGACCCACCAACCTTTCCTCTATCCCACTCTCCATCCCTCTCCCCATCTCTTCCACCTCTAATCCACACTGTGTACCCCTCTCCATCCCTACCCCCTCACACCTCTAACCCTCTGTTACCTCTTCCCTACTTTGCTTCACTGACTCCACTTCTTCCCTACCAATATACCTTCCTTTCCTCTCCAGTTCTTCTCTCCTTGCCCTCTTTACCATTCCCCCAAACTTCCCTGCCAACCCATTCCCACACCCTCTCTTGTGCCCCTTCTATCTTGTCTCTTTCCTTGTCTCTCTTTTTCTCCTTTCTCTACCACATCACCTTTCTCCCGCTTTTCTTCACACTCTACCTCTCCTCATCTCATTTCTCAAGTTTGGGTTCATTGTCACATGCACCAAAATGCAATGATTGAGTTTATTTTGCCAGCAGTCCAGAGAGACATCTCGTGACTAGGGCGACAGTACGGAAGAGCAGAGTTTTCTGAGAGAGATCACCTGCTGGGCAACATCTATTCACTATGTTGGGGTTCATTCAGGAGACTCATAATAGTAGGAAAGAAAGTGTCTTTGAATCTGGTTAGTGCATGATCTTGCAGCTGTGAATCATCTTCCTGATGGGATGGGGGTGGTCGGAGAGAAATAAATCTTTGGGGAGGCTCAACAAAGGGACACTGGAAAACTGAGGCATTTTATCTAGACATGTTAAATTGCTGTCTAGAGAGTTGTCTTGATTCAGACCCAAGAACAAAGACCATTGAACAATGCAGTTGGACCATTGTTATGGAAGAGACTTTTACTGCTGCATTCAGTACTGTTGAACATCACGATAATTACAACCTGTCTGGCCCTGACAATGAAATTTTCCATGTGGAAGCTCATTCCTTCGGGACTTAATTATCGTTGGAGATTTAAGACCTAAAGGACTGCAGTAGTCCATGAAAGCAGATCGCCAACACTTCTTCCAGGTAGTAAGGATAAGCAATGAATGCTGGTCTTGTCAGCAAAGGCCTACAAATAATCTGATCAAGCAACCTGAATATAGGTAATAGGAATTGGATATTCAGGCACTAGAGTCTGTTCAACCATTAAAGAGGATCATATCCTGTGAAGTCCACATTTCTGATTAATACCCCATATCCCCTGATTTCACTGACGTTCAAAAAAACTCTATCAATCTTAACATCTAACCAACCACTATACATTAAGGCAGAGAATTCCAGGTTAGATATTCTTTATGTAAAGATGGTTCTTCTTTCTCTCTCTAAATTCTGGGTATGATTCTTGCTTTGGGTGTGATAGGTTCCAGGTTCAAATCTGTACGAGCCCTCATTATTTTCTTATTAGAGTCACAGAGGACAGATACAATGTATTTTGGGGTGGCACAGTTAGTAGAACACCAGCAATCAAGATCAGGGTCTGAATTCCTCACTACTGTGAGGAATCTGTATGTCTGTGTGGGTTTCTTCTGGGTGCTCTGGTTTCCTCCCACATTTTAAAACGTAAATGGGGGTTGTAGGTCAATTGGGTGAAATTGGGCGGCGTGGATTGATTGGGAGAAAGGGCTTGTTACCATGCTGTATATCTAAAATTTTTTTTTAAACTATGCCCTTTAATTGTAGACTCTCCTGTACTTGGCATTAAACTGGCAATGTCTTTCTTATTCACTTTCATCTACTTGGCCTCAATCAGTTCACTTCTTAATTCTTTCATTTTTCAACACTCCTGTCTCTTTTGGCATCCATGGTTTGTTCTTTGCTCATATTACACCTGTATCTCTACCTGCCAAGGCTCCAAGCACTAGCCAACTCCACAATTCCAACTTGAAACCTGCTTCCTTGACCAAGCTGCCCACCAGCAAACTAGTTGGGGAATGTTAAAAGTGCCTTATCAATGGAGTTATTGTTCATGAGGTTGGGATCAAACAGGAAACAGCTTTGCGATCTGATAGTGGCAATTCTTCCTTCTTCCCAACTAAGTACAATATCGCAATGGGCCAGAACATAGGTGGAATAATGGTGTGTCTAAGAGGTGTGAATTGAACTGCAGCTTCCTGTGTCTGCGTTTTGAATCAGATGCAATTTATTGCCATGTAGTAAAACAGAAATGTTATATTACACAAGATTGTCTTTAGTCTGCCATAAGGCAGACATAAATCTGCCATTAGCGTTATCATTGCCCAGAGCCCATTACAGTTAGAGAAGGAGAAGTAAAACAGAGACCCCTCAGAGTCACTGAGTCTCCGTGGATTCGCCTCCTGCCTTCCCGCGGCCTCTGCAGCTGCACAGACTCCTGTTCAGTTCAAACCATCAGCAACCCGAGCCCAGGTCTGACACAATTAGGAAGCCTTCAGCGCCCAGGACCTTTCAAGAACCGTCCTTGCCCTCAGCACCTTCTCAAACCTCATTTCCGATACCTGGTTCTCATGACCCAATCCTCAGCAGCTCACTTCCTGGTATGAGTCCTATGACCACAAATCACTGGCAGCCCAAGGCCTATTTGTGCTCCTCACCTGCAAGTCCCCAACAGCTTGCCGTCTGTGTGGGTCCTTCAGTTCAGAGCCCCTTGCTGGTCCACCACCATGGTTCATCGTGATAATTTGGGGAAACTGCTACTGATATCCCATGTCCCCCCACCACCACAGACCGTGATGATCCTCACTCAGTGCCGTGAGGTTGGGGTAGATCCCCACTAAGGCCAGAAATGTTTTCAGTCAAGTGAACATTGAACAGCACAAGAATAACTGTCGTGCAACCTCTCTAGCCCTGGGAGTGTAATTTTACAAATGTGGAGGCTCATTCCTTTGGAAGTTAAGATTTAGGTCTTGGAGGACTATACCGGTTCAAGAAAACATCTCACCACCTCTTTCTCAAGGGAAATAAAGGATGGGCAATAACTCCCAGCAACTCTCAGATATTGGAAATGAATATATGGATTATATAATTTTAAGTAAATAAATATTTGCTCTCTCCAGCTGTTCTCACTCTTTCACATTCTTAATGTCATGTTCTATCATCATTCCGTACTACATTCAGTTCCTTTTGAAGTTCTTAATACAGTTCTCAGGGTTGGTTTTCCAGTAGAAATTTATCTTTGGGATAGACAGCTGCTTTTATAGCAACTATCAGTTAGGATTGAAGGAACTGAGTGCTGTGATCAGAGGACTCCAATCAGACAAATCTCCTTCACCCATTCCACACTAAAGATCATTTCTTCCCTCGCATGATACATGAGGATTCCTCATCCTGATTGGCTGACAAGTCTTCTTGTTGCTTGACCTGAGGATCAAAGGCCTTGATAAAACAGGTCTCCACACCAAAGTCTATGGAAATGTGTGCAGCGGAATCTGTCGACAAGGAGAATCGTGAGTGGTGTTTCTTTACCACTGACTCAAAGTCCAGATTGAAGTGGACAAGGTAAAACGTGGGTGGACAATGGTCAGAAGATCAATTGAAAAATTTTTAAAAACTGCAAATGCTGGAAAACATAAATGAAAATAGAAAATGCTAGAAATATTCAACATCTGTGGATAAACAGAGCAAATGTTTTGAGAACTTTAAACCTACTGCATGAAACATATTGGCCAGCAGATTTTCAAAGTGCCTGGTTCCATCTCTGAGGATCTAATAGAATAGTTTACACACCGCTTGTTTCAACTTACATGGACACATGAAAATCTTCGAAACCTGGTGTAGAGAGTTCAAACTTGCTCTGTGAGATCATCCTATCAGAACTGGGATATCGTAATGGTGCAGCAAATCTTGCTGCTAGCACATACCTCCAGTAGCCCTGGTTCAATCCCCACCTTGATGCTGACTGTGTGAAGTTTACACCATCTTCCTGTGATGGTGTAATCTCCCCAAGTGCTCCAGTTTCCTTCCACAACCCAAGGACACACAAGTTGGTAGGCTAATTACCCCATGGTGTCAGAGGTGGTGGAAACAATCAAGGGGAATTGATGATCATAAGAGAGAGAACAGATTATAAGGAACAAGGATATGTGGGAGAGAATATATAAGGAACTATACAGTGGAACGGAACTGATGGAATAGCACAAGACTCAGCATACATCTGTTGGGCTGAATGGCCTCCTACTTTTTTTAAATCCTGAGAATGTGCTGACCTTTCTGTTCAATGTTTCCTTATAAACTCTGAACACTTCTGAAAAGCATTTTTTTTATCCTGCAGATCCCTTGTAGACAATCATGTAAAATAAAATCACATAATTAATTAGAATTATTTAACATAAAATTTGATTCTTCCATTACAATTAATGTTTCACTATTTTGTATGTATAAATATGTATTTATATTCATACTAATGGATAAGTCTTTTATGTGGCACCTTATCGAACACCTTCTGGAAGTCCAAGTCCACACCATCCAGCTGTTCCCATCTCTACATTTTACTCATCATCTCATAATATTTTCAGCATCATGGATGCTGCAAACTGAATCCATGCACAGCTTGAGTGCCGTCAGCCAGTTTGTCAGGAGGCACAGTTGGACACACTCACTGCACACAGGGATAATGACAGCCTCCCTGAGTTCCCACATTGGGCACGAGGAGCTTGACATGGCTCTGAGCTCACCTGCCATAGCTGTCTCTCTCTCTTCCCTTTTCCTTCTGTTTTCCCCAGCTCTGCATTCACAGTGCCAAAACCCACTCCCCTCCCCCTCTCAATACTCACATTCCTGTCCTCCCATCGATATCCCCAAAACATCCTGCTATGGAGTCAGCGAGACCTGCTGAGTCCCTCCAGCATTTCTGTGTTTTTACTGCAATCACAGTGACTGCAGAACCTAATGTTTCATTTCTTTTACATTCACCTGAAACTAACCGATGCTCAGCTCCTGCTCTCTCCAAATGTTGTCTCCTATGGAAACAACTGGGATGCTGCAGAACTGTCAGTTCAGTTTGTGGATGCCAATGCAGAATGAGAAACTGTAATCCACCAGAGGGCAAGTATTCTTTCTACGAGCTGCTGTGTATGGGTCTCAAATAAAAATTAGGAGAACTTTGCTGTCAAGGTATTCTAAGGTGGAGGAGTCACGTGATGGAGTAGTGGCCGGACAGTGAACTCCAGCCCTCTCCAGAAAAGTCGGGAAAAACAAAGGAAAACACAAAGGCACAGAAATAAAAGTTAAAGAAAAGTGAGTATAAAGGTGGAAAGAAGATGGCGACAAAAAAAGAAAAATCGAAATCAACGGTAAGAAGAGAGGAAGAGAAGACAACGGAGGAAGAAGGAGAAGGCCTTACCTGTTCGAAGAGGCCCGTGGTGGAGAGAGAAACCCGCTCCCTCAGGTCGGTAGAAATTGGACTACAAAAATGGCTCGCTGAGCCGAGTAAAAGTGCGCAACCGCGCATGAAAAAAAACACACCGACGGGAGGGGGGACCAGCTGGGGAGTCGATCTCCACAGCTGGCAACGACAGCTGCAGAACACCTGCAGCAAGAAGAGACCACAGAAGACAATGGAAACAAGAAAGAAGAGAAGAAAAGGGCAACAAAGAAACAACAGATGGCCAACCCAGAGGAAGAGGAAGAGTACAGTGAAATAGAAGAAGAAGGGAAAGGCAAGATAAAGGATTTACTTTCTCTTATTAAAGGATACATGGAGTCATTTAAAGAATGGCAAGCGCAAGAATTTAATGATTTAAGAAGAAGAATAAACAATACAGAAGAGAAAATGAATAAAATAGATATGACCTTAACAGAAATGGGAAAGAAAATGGACAAGATGGAAGAGCGGGCAGTAGCAGCAGAAATGGAGGTAGAGGACTTAAAAAAGAAATTGGAGAATCTAATAAAAAAGCGATAGAGACACAAGAATTGTTAGCTCAGAAAATAGATATAATGGAAAATTATAACAGAAGAAATAACATAAAGATAGTGGGCCTTAAGGAAGATGAAGAAAGCAAGAATATGAGGGAGTTTATAAAAGATTGGATCCCTAGGATCCTAGGATGTCCAGAACTACAGCAAGAAATGGAAATAGAAAGGGCACATAGAGCATTGGCCTTTAAACCACAACCACAACAAAAACCAAGATCTATTTTAGTAAAATTCCTAAGATATACTACAAGAGAAAAGATACTGGAGAAGACAATGGAAAAAGTAAGAGAGGGCAACAAGCCACTGGAGTATAAAGGGCAAAAAATCTTCATTTATCCAGATATAAGTTTTGAACTCCTAAAGAAGAGAAAGGAGTTCAATACAGCAAAGGCGATTTTATGGAAGAAAGGGTATAAATTTATACTAAAGCATCCAGCGGTATTGAAAATATTTATTCCAGGAAAACAAAACAGACTATTCTCGGATCCAGAAGAAGCACGAAAATTTGCAGAACAACTACAAAATAGACGGAGAGATGAAGACGTGTAATGAGAGTAAAAATGATCACGATTGATATGTATGTGGGTAAAGAGGTATAAGAGTGTATAGGTATAATGTGCATATGTGAATGTATCGGTACTTAGAGGAAAATATAGATAGTATAGACAAGAATTAATAAGGGAAGGTAATGGAATAGAGAGAATAAGGAGGGAATTAAAAGAGTGACCTTTGTTACATATGAAAAGTGAAATCTTTTCTGGGGGGGGGCTGGGTGGGGGGGAATAGCGGTCACTGCAAAATCAGTTGACGCTTGCGAGTGAATTCGCAAACCCAAATGGAGAGGGGAGATGTGGTTGTCCGACAAGGGATAAAGGACAACTCAGGAGGGGAAGGGGAGATTGGGGCTAAAGAAGTTATAAATAGGAGAATAAGGAAAATGTTTGATGTTTTAGGAATGTTGTCTTATAAAAGGTTTAAAATAAGAAAACAGAAATGGAAAAGGAGGAAAGGTAATGATGGAAAAACGGAAAGGGAAGATAAACAAAGTATAAAATGGCTACGTTTAACTATATGACTTTAAATATTAATGGAATACATAACCAAATTAAAAGGAAGAAACTGCTAAATTTACTGAAAAAAGAAAAAAATTGATATAGCATTTGTCCAAGAAACACACTTAACTGAATTGGAGCACAAGAAATTAAAGAGAGATTGGGTAGGACATGTAACAGCAGCATCGTATAATTCAAAAGCAAGAGGAGTGGCTATATTAATTAGTAAAAATGTGCCATTTAAAATAGAAGAGGAAATAATAGATCCAGCAGGGAGATATGTAATGATAAAATGTCAGATATATTCGGAGTTTTGGAATCTACTTAATGTATATTCACCTAACGAAGAAGATCAAAAGTTTATGCAAGATATCTTTTTGAAGGTAGCTAATACGCAAGGGAACATACTAATAGGAGGGGATTTCAACCTGAATTTGGATTCAAATATGGATAAAACTGGGAAAAAAATTAACAGAAAGAACAAAGTAACCAAATTTATAATTAAATCAATGCAAGAAATGCAACTTTTGGATATATGGAGGAAACAAAACCCAAAAGAAAAGGAATATTCATATTACTCGGCTAGACATAAAACATACTCAAGAATAGACCTATTTTTGTTATCAGCTAGTATGCAAGATAGAGTAAGAAAAACAGAATATAAAGCTAGAATACTATCGGACCATTCACCCTTAATATTGACAGTAAAGCTAGAGGACATCCCTCCAAGAATGTATAGATGGAGATTAAACCCCATGCTACTTAAAAGGCAGGATTTTAGAGAATTTATTGAAAAACAATTAAAAATGTATTTTGAAATAAATACGGAATCAGTGGAAGATAAGTTTATACTATGGGATGCAATGAAAGCATTCATTAGAGGGCAAATAATAAGTTATGTAACCAAGATGAAGAAGGACTATAATCAGGAAACAGAGCAGTTGGAAAGGGAAATAGTAAATATAGAAAAAAAATTAGCAATGAAGGAAGATACAACTAAAAGAAGAGAATTGGCGGATAAAAAAATAAAATATGAAACATTACAAGCATATAAGGTGGAGAAGAATATAATGAAGACAAAACAGAAATATTATGAACTGGGTGAAAAAACGCACAAAATCCTAGCATGGCAGCTTAAGACAGAACAAGCTAAGAAAATGGTATTGGCATCAAGGAAAAAAGACAAACAAATTACATATAATCCAAAAGAAATTAAGGAAAACTTTAGAGAATTCTATGAACAATTATACCGAACTGAAAACGAAGGGAAAGAAGGGAAAATAGATGAATTTTTGACTAAAATTGAACTACCAAAACTACAAATAGAGGAACAAAATAAATTAACAGAACCATTTGGAACAGTAGAAATACAAGAGATAATAAAAAAAATTACCAAATAATAAGACACCAGGAGAGGATGGATTTCCAATAGAATTCTACAAAACATTTAAAGACTTATTAATTCCGCCCCTCCTGGATGTAATCAACCAGATTGATGAAACACAAAGCTTACCAGATTCATGTAAAACAGCAATAATTACAGTAATACTAAAACAAGGGAAAGATCCACTCTCACCAGCGTCATATAGACCAATATCTTTGCTAAACACAGATTATAAGATAATAGCTAAACTATTAGCAAACAGATTAGCAGAGCAGGTACCAAAAATGGTAAATTTAGACCAAAATGGATTTATCAAAAAAAGACGCACAACAGACAATATTTGTAAATTTATTAACTTAATTCATGCAGTAGAAGGAAATAAAGCACCTGCAGTAGCAGTTGCTTTAGACGCAGAGAAGGCCTTCGACAGAGTAGAATGGAATTATTTGTTCAAAGTATTGCAAAAATTCAGTTTACCGGAGAAGTATATTAATTGGATTAAAGCATTATATAAGGGACCGTTAGCGAAAGTGACAGTAAATGGACATGTATCAAAGCAATTTAACTTAAGCAGGTCAACGCGGCAGGGATGCCCACTATCACCTTTATTGTTTGCGTTAGCTATAGAACCACTAGCAGAATTGATAAGAATAGATAATAATATAAAAGGAATAAAAATAAAAGACAAGGAATATAAAATCAGTCTATTTGCGGATGATGTTATAGTGTACTTAACAGAACCAGAACTATCAATAAAAGAATTATATAAGAAATTGAAGGAATATGGAGAAGTGTCGGGTTACAAGATAAACGTAAATAAAAGTGAAGCAATGCCTATGAATAATGCGGATTTCTCAAAATTTAAGAAGGAATCTCCATTTAGATGGCAAATGCAGGCAATAAGATACCTAGGTGTACAAATAAACAAAAATCTCGGCCAATTATATAAACTCAATTATTATCCACTAATGAAAAAATTACAGGATGATTTAGAGGATTGGAAAGATTTACCACTAACACTAATAGGAAGGATAAACTGTATTAAAATGAACATTTTTCCAAGGATATTATACTTATTTCAGGCATTGCCAATACAACTGACAGAAAAATTCTTCAAAGAGTTAAAGAAAATAATAAGGAAATTTTTATGGAGAGGGGGGAAACCGAGGATAGCACTAGATAAATTAACAGAATGGTATAAACAAGGAGGCTTACAATTGCCAAACTTTAAAAATTATTATAGAGCCGCACAATTAAGATACCTATCAGATTTTTATCAAACAAGGGAAAAACCAGACTGGACGAGATTAGAATTAGATAAAATAGGGGAAAAGATACCTGAACACATATTATATAAATGGGATGAAAAATTGGTACAACATAGAACTTCTCCAGTATTACATCATCTCCTCAATATTTGGAAGAAGATTCATGTAGAAAGAAATAAAACAAATGATCAATTACCAAAACTAATATTGACGCAAAATAAGTTACTCCCTTTTACAATAGATAACCTTTCCTTTAGAGAATGGGAAGAAAAAGGGATTAAAAGAATAGAAAATTGTTTTTCAGGAAGTAGATTCTTATCCTTTGAACAAATGAGAGATAAGTACAATATAACTGGAGATACAGCGCTGGCATATTACCAATTGAGATCCTACTTGAAGGATAAATTAGGAAGCAGTTTGAGTTTGCCAGAGGGAAGTAACCTTGAATATGTGATTACAGATACAATGTTAATCAAAAGATTTATAACAAATATGTATATTAAACTGCAAGAAAAGGAGAATGAGGAAACAAATGGTAAAACTAAACAAAAATGGGAACAAGATTTAAATATAAAGATAAAAAAGGAAACATGGGAGAAATTATGTTCTGGAACGATGAGAAATACAATAAATACGAGGCTACGTATGATACAATATAACTGGTTACACAGACTATACATTACACCTCAAAAGTTAAATAAATGGGACCCAACAGTATCTGATAGATGTTTTTGATGTAAAAAAGAAATGGGAACAACAATTCATGCAATCTGGACATGTGAGAGAGTAGAAAAATTTTGGGAAGATCTCAATCAGATATTAAATAAAATAACAGAAAACAATATACCAAAGAATCCAGAGATCTTTCTCCTAAGTAACATAAAAAACAAAGAATTTGGAATTGATTTGGAGGATGCACAAAAAAGATTTGTTAAGATAGCTCTAGCCGTAGCAAAAAAATGTATTATGTCAACCTGGAAATTGGAAGATAATTTGAAAATACAACAATGGTATATAGAAATGAATAAATGTATTCCATTAGAAAAAATAACATATAGTTTTAAGAAATAATATTGAAATATTCGAACAAATATGGGAGCCTTACATTAAATACAATTGTGAAAACCTACCGGGGACAAGCATTACCTAAGTTGATGGAAGGAGAAGGAAAGAAAAGAATGGACTCAGTAGAATTTCTGGTGTATTTTTGTTGAATGACAACATTGTCTGACTGGTTTAATGTAACCTAGATGTATACCTAAAATGGATGGGCGGGGGGGTGGGGGAGAAAAAGTCACTGTATATGTGTGAAAAGAAAAAGTGTGTATTATGGCTAATGTGATTTATGGTGTGAAAAATAAAAAAAATTTTTTAAAAAAAGGTATTCTAAGGTGCCCATGGTAAATTAATGAAGCTCTGACACAAATTGGGCACAAGTTATGTATCTCGTTGGTGCAAGGATCAAGAAACTTGCAGATAGCTTAAAAAACAAGTACAGATATTTAGCAACTTTTAAAAGTTTTGTGCTTAATTCTATGAGAAATTTCCATAAACCTAATGTAAAATATGTTTCTGTTAGAGCAGTCCCACTGATATTTGACAAATGGATATTTCCCTGCTTTTGATTTAACTGTTAATATTATGCTACACTTGATCTTAGCCAGAAGGTGAGAAGTGATAACCGTTAATATTATGGCAAATAAATAATTCTCATACTGGTCATGAGCTGAGTCGGTTACTGGTCACTGAATTAGAGCACACACATACACTATGAACACTAGTAGAGCACACAGATGCCCTGTGAACACTGAATTAGAGCACACAGATACACTGAACACTGAATTAGAGCACACAGATACACTGTGAACACTGAATTAGAGCACAGATACACTGTGAACACTAGTAGAGCACACAGATACACTCTGAACACTGAATTAGAGCACACAGCTACACTGAACACTGAATTAGAGCACACAGATACACTGTGAACACTGAATTAGAGCACAGATACACTGTGAACACTAGTAGAGCACAGATACACTCTGAACATTGAATTGGAGCACACAGCTACACTGTAAACTCTAGTAGAGCACAGATACACTCTGAACACTGAATTAGAGCACACAGCTACACTGTGAATACTAGTAGAGCACACAGATACACTCTGAACACTGAATTGGAGCACACAGCTACACTGAACTCTAGTAGAGCACAGATACACTCTGAACACTGAATTAGAGCACACAGCTACACTGAACACTGAATTAGAGCACACAGATACACTGAACACTGAATTAGAGCACACAGATACACTGTGAACACTGAATTAGAGCACAGATACACTGTGAACACTAGTAGAGCACAGATACACTCTGAACATTGAATTGGAGCACACAGCTACACTGAACTCTAGTAGAGCACAGATACACTCTGAACACTGAATTAGAGCACACAGCTACACTGTGAATACTAGTAGAGCACACAGATACACTCTGAACACTTAATTGGAGCACACAGCTACACTGTGAACTCTAGTAGAGCACAGATACACTCTGAACACTGAATTAGAGCACACAGCTACACTGTGAATACTAGTAGAGCACACAGATACACTCTGAACACTGAATTGGAGCACACAGCTACACTGAACTCTAGTAGAGCACAGATACACTCTGAACACTGAATTAGAGCACACAGCTACACTGATACACAGTCAATGCTACATGATAACACAAACAGGTATGCTGCTGAATCTGGGCGTCATATCTCAGAGACCTTTCCTGGAGCCAGAGCTTTGAGGCAACTATAAAGAAGGCCATTGCTTTCCAAGAAGATATGTATGGCCTGTCATCAAATCTCTGTGGAAAGAATACTGCTGGCTGCATTACAGCCTGGTTTGGGAATTCAACTACCCAGAACTATCATGGGCGCCAACCTCCCATTTATTGCAAAAGTCTATGAGAGGTTCTGCCTCGAAAGGCAGCCAGCATCTCAAGGACCCTAATCACAACCTCTTCTCACTGCTCACTTCTGGCAGAAGGTACAGAAACCTAAAGACCAGTACCTTCAGGTTCAAGAACAGTTTATTTCCAACCACAATCAGCCTCTTGAGCCCTCACCTTGTTACACTGATCATGGACTATCTACAACTCACAATCTATAAACACACAATGCTGGAGAAACTCATCAGGTCAAACAGTTAACTTCATATAGCAAAGATAAATAACCAACATTTTGGGCATGAGCCCTTCATCAAGATATGAGCGAAATGTTGGCAGGGGCCTGAACCTGGTTAAGGCATCTGCCTACATTTTGCTCATACCTTGATGGAGGGCA